>NC_089840.1:144728790-144976290 GCF_035609145.1 Eleutherodactylus coqui | reverse complement strand
AGCCAAATGAGGGGCCGGTGGGGTATATGCAGCATTTTGCATATACCCGCTCAAACATATGTGTGCATTTGCCCAACTCCCACAGACGAGGACCACATTTTTTACACCTGTGAGAACCACTCCACGCGCAAAAACGTACAAAAAAAATGCTCATCTGAGGGACCCCTAAGCGTTGTAAAAGAATACAATGGTGGTTTTTCACCCTGTTTTCCTCCTAAATTAATAAAAGTTATGCACTACATTATATGTGCCCCAAAACATCTCAAACAGCAGAAGTATAGCTCATCACACAAGAAACAAGTCCTCATATGTCGTAAAATAGCCCACAGCATGTTCTATTTGCCATGGGAATGCGCGGGGCCGGCTTCCATTGTAGTCAATGGAAGGCGGCCGTCACGCTATACTTCCGCTGTAGCACAGCAGAAGTACAGTGTGAATACGCGTCCCTGCCAACCGCCGGCCACGTCATATGACACTGCCGACGCGTCATGCGGGACTCGCACAGCAGATCTGGAGGTGAGTATGGGGTCTTCCGGGGGGGGGGGGGGGGCGCTGTGACGGACTCTGCTGCAGTATTCCGCTGGCGTAGTCTGTCACGGCTGTGGGCATGAGGCTAAAGACACAAGTCTACCATGGAACTACTCTCCATCACTCTCATCAGCAAAGTGAACAAGTGTACATCGCCAACTGCCAGACCCCTATGTGAGTCATAGTCCAAGTTCTCACTTACAAAGACCATCGCTCCTCAAAGGATTCCTCTATGCAGCTTGCAGATACAGTAGAAGAATAGTAGTACATAACAGAACTCAAAGGAATTGACTTCAGTATACCACTGGTCAATATTTAAGGTTTTTTTCTGAGACCAAAATTAAATTTCAAAAGTGATAAATCCTCACACCATACTATAGTAGGGGCCCATCTACACAGAATCACTGTCAGGTGCTTAAGTGCCCAACAGCCGTCCCAACAATGATCGCTCCTGTGCTTTTATACACTGAATGGAGGCAAAACGCGCCAGAATCTCTTCGGGACTTTCACTCACTTGCCCAGTCGGGTCTTTTGTTTACATGGGATGACAGTCACCAGTAATCTCTCTTTTGAATTATTATTTGGGTAATTATTGGCCCTTGTAAACGTACTGTAGGTTCGCCTTTTATGCTCTTCATTCTGAGGAATCCACTGTGCATTGTATACGTATATCCTCTTTATAGACTTTCTGTCTGCTGTTTCGACTACATTTCCCATAATTTCCTTGGCTGCATCTCAGACAGTATAGTATTCTGCTCCTATATCTGCTAATCCCCACCCACTACACATGATCCCCTCTCTTCCTACCCCGTTTCCCTGAAAATAAGACATCCCCTGAAAATAAGACATAGCATGATTTTCCAGAATTTTTGAGGATGCAAAATGATTTTTCAGGCTTTTTGAGGATGCTTGAAGTATAAGCCCCACTCCAAAATTAAACCCTGCTAACAGTTAATTTAAAAAGTCAATTTAAATAGTGTCCAGGCAGCTATACATGTAAAAAAAGTTAAACCTTTTTGAACAAAAATTAATATAAGACACTGTCTTATTTTCGGGGAAGCACGATAGCTGCAGTTTTGTTAGCAGGATGTTACTATACAAAGATGAGAAACTTCCAGAGTGTAATCAAATGAAGCCATTGGGGAAAGGAGGGGTGAGCGGGAGGGGATTTCTGACATAATTTGTAAGCTATAGGTGGCGCTCCTTCCCGTGCCCTGATATAGATACGTGTAATCCCTGCTCAGACTTCCTTGAGATTTCTGCCTAAATTTCTTCTGTTTGGTCCAAGCATGATGACTATAAACAAAAAGGAAAGAGATAAGGATCTAGTAGATTTCCATTCCTCGCACAGCAAAGGTCATTATCAAACAGTACAGTGACGCTATTCAAGCAATTGTCTAAAGCAATATCTGAAAAAAAGGTTGCTTTAACATGAATTTGTATTTCAAAAACAGTTGAGCGGTTGATCGTAACCGTTGGCATCTGGCTACAATTGTTTAGGCTAACATACAAGCAACTCTGGCAGAAATCGCATCTACATTCAGTACAGGATGCCCTACACATATATCCAGATCAGTGTAGCGTTCTTTACCTTCCATGGGACATGGGGGAGGAGACCCACCAGAGCGCCTCTTTTAGCATGATGACACCAGACACAGCATCTCACTTGGGCTTGTGAGGTTGTTAACTGGACCCAAGATTACTGGCAAAATGTGGTGTGATCCAATGAGTCACAAAGCAATTGTTTCAGGTTGATGGTAGGGTTCATGTATGGCCAAAGCCCATGAAGCCTTGGACCCCAGTTGTCAACAAGGCACTGTGCAAGCTCGTGGTGGTTCCATGCTGGTGTGGGGTCTGTTCTCATGGAATGGGTTGAGTCTACTGGTTCACCCAAACATTTCATCAACCAATGCTGAGTGTGTTTCACTGGTTGTTGACCATTTTCAGCCTTTCATGCACTTCATGTGCCCCCACAATGATGAGATATTCCAGTTAAATAATGAACCATGCCATCAGGTCCAAGTTGTCCAGAACTCGTTCAAGAAACATTCTGAAGAGTTCCTATGAATGGTGTGGAACATTTATGGGATGTGGTGGAGAGATCCATTTGCAGCCAAGATCTTGCACCTACAAATACCACAGAGCTGCAGCTGGCTATCCAGATGGCATGACTCAACATCCATCCAAACATCTTCTGTTCACTTGTGGAATCAAAGCCACGTCGAGTTACTGCACTTCGCTGGGCTACTACAGCGGGTCTCCCTTAAGGACATTACTTGTAAACTAGAGTACCTCTTTAATACGGCATGCAATTTGCCACAATTCTTTCTAGTGTGCTTCCTTGCAAAGTTGGACGTATGGTAACAATAAAAAGTAAGTGAACACTTTGGAATTACTGGAATTACTTGGATATCTGCATAAATAACTAATAAAATGTGGTTCGATTTATCTAAGTGAAAATTATAGACAGACACAATGTAGCTAAACTACGAACACACGGGCAGTTATACCATTCATGTATTTTATTGTGAGCAGTCAGTAAACATCCGAAAACTAAAGTGAAGCGTTAGTGTATTAATAGCCCTAGGACTGCTTAGCATAAAATCCGGGTGGGAGCAAAAGACCGTGGTTATGCAAAGATAACGTAAAATGTTCGTTATGGCCCATTGGTTAGATATGTTAGACCTTGCAAGGGTTACTGATATATGTGATCCTTGTAGGTGTTATGCATATAGGGTTAATGACAAAAATCTGAGGTTATGTGCAGTGGTTATACTATGTGTAATGTGAAATATGAACCATTCCTCCCTGCAAATGTGTTTCAGTCTATCAATATTTCTGGGATGCCCAGTATGCACAGTACTTTTCAGATCAACCACCACACCTTTATGGAGTTACGGTTAGGACTCTAACTCGGCCTCAAAAATCATGCTACTTTTCAACCATTCTTTAGTCGATTTACTTCTGTGTAGTACATACCGGTATATAGTACAGTTGAATTGTGTCCCACAGGTGATGTTTTCTCCGACTGCAGCAATTTGCTTTTGTTCTGACCCAGACTACCATGACGACCACAACTTGTTTATGCAAGTTGCTGCCAGGATATCTTTGGCTTTTCATTTTTTACAGCACATCAACAACTTCTATAGAAACTCACTATTCTGCTGCAATTTAACATTGTCCTCCTGCTGCAAAAATATATCCAAACATAGTGCCCCCAAAAATATTAATACCAGATAGTACCCCAGATGGTAATAGTGCTGCACTTAATACATAGTGCTCCCCTAAGTACCCTACACGTAATAGCATCTCTACACAGCAACAGTGCCCATACTGCAATAACGCCACTGTTTAGTCACACACTGTATATAGTTGAACCAACATTATAGTAGTGCTCTCATACATACATAGTGACTCTTTTGTCTTATTCAAAGTAATAATGTCCAGTTACTTCCACTCACATTAAATTTGTGCCCCCCCCAGTTCCTTCCACAGTATTGAGGTAAATTTAGTGTCACCCAAAGAGTAATGGTGACCCTGTAGAGCCCTCTTAGAGTATAGGTTTCCCCTTTATACCCCCCATAGTATTGACATTCTCTCCTTAAAATAATACAGTGTATATTCACCTAGCCCACAGACAGAGTGGTCTACAGGTTTCTTTCAGCTTGTAGCCCACAAGAAACCAGAATGGAACCCCAGTGCAAGCTGGCAGGATGAATTAACGTCATAATGCCTACCTACGATGAGCAATTGGTTGTAGAGTTGATAGAGGTGCTCCACCAGAGATATGGGACACCAGGCAAAAAAATTGGGGGCTTATACTCTGGATGCCTGGTGGTAGCTACGCCCCTGACTACTAATATAGGTTGCCAACATTGGCAAAATTGGAAGTCATTGTTAGATTACCAAATAGGCTGGGTACGCACCAGGAAATCATGTTTTTTTTCTGTGTTCAAAACCACTAAAGATTTCATCATGAGTGGAACTTTGAACCTTAACATCCTGAAGGTCAGTAGTGCTACAAACTGCTATCAATAATTCATTAATATCAGCCCAGGATAATAACTTTTTATAGTCTGAATTAAAGTCAGATGACTTCTCTGAGTCATAGAGGAAGGCTTGACGAGCATCATCCGAGTCAGAAGAGGAGGAAGATGAAGAATTTGCTTTTTTTCAGTCTATGGCTGGATTCACACGAACGTATATCGGCTCGGTTTTCACACCGAGCCGATATACGTCGTCCTCATCTGCAGGGGGGGGGGGGAGGATGGAAGAGCAGAAACTGATGGAAGAGCAGGAACTGAGCTCCCGCCCCCTCTCCACCCCCTTTATGCCCTCTGCACTATTTGCAATGAAAGGAGGCTGGACGGGGCTAAGTTCTGAGAATTAGCCCCGCCCCCATCCCGCCTCTCCCCATTGCAAATATTGCAGAGGGGCGGAGACGAGGCAGAGAGGGGGCGGGAGCTCAGTTCCTGCTCCTGGCTCTTCCATCCTCCCCCTCCTGCACATGAGGACGATGTATATCGGCTCGGCGTGAAAACCGAGCCGATATACGTTTGTGTGAATCCAGCCTAAGTCTGATAGTAGATGGGTCCAGAGTCGCAGCAGAGAATTCCACCGTAGCTGCACAGATCTGCTGACAGACCAGATTCATTTCATCCTTCAATGAAGGAACCTACATTTTGTACCTAGTTTTTCAGGGTATTTAACTTGCAATTTAAGAGCCTTTTACATGAATTCAAATCATTCAGATAGATCGTTCTGTGTAAGCAGGCAGTTATCACTTACCTGCTGCTTACTGTGAATGGTGGTGGGTGTGCTGAAACGATCCCCGACCTCTCCACCTCCATTTACTAGTGTTGATTGTTTATGTGTGAAACAGGAACAATTATATATATCACTGCGCCGGACAAGTTGTCACATGTATTGTGCATTTAATAATTTGTCTTTTGTGGCCTTTTAAATTTATAGAAACCATCCTTGTGACTCTAACAATCATCGGAGAGAAGGGAAATGCATAAAACTAAAGGCTAATTAGAATCAGCCTCATAGGCCATCAATAGCAGATCAGCAGAGGTCCACCTCCTGACAATCAGCTGTTCTCTTGGCCAATGCGCTCTTGCACTGAGCTGATGTGGGAAGCAGACAGCTCTGTTCCCACTGCAGTGGTCAAGCTTGGTATTACAGGCCATGGTCCTATCCATTTTAATTAAAACTTGTCCTGCAATACCAAGTTGGGCCACTGTACTGCAGTGGGAATGGAGCCATCTAATTCCTGCAAAATCAGCTCAGTGCAAAAGCATATTGGCCCTGAAATCAGCTGATTGGTGGGGACCACTGATGATAGGCCATCAATAGTTTATAACTGGACAACCTCTTTAACTAGCCTTATGTCCAGGATTCAAATCAGAGGGTATCATCAGCCTTGAATCTGGTGCCAGTTTCTCAGTCAATTCAAGGAAGGTGCTGCGTGTCATTACAGGAAGTCATGCTGCACATACAGGCAATGGTGTGAGCAACTTCACCTCATGCCGTAGTGCATGATGGCACCAGTCGGAGCTGACAATGCTGGGCAGGAGGCAGCTGAACAAAATACTGGAGTGGCTCCCTGAGTGTCCTGTTCCTCCAACAAGCCCTTTGTTGAGGCCCTCATCTTCCTCCTGACTGGCGATACAGAAAAGCAGGGCAAACCTCAAATGGCAGCAATTGCTATGATGACAGCAAGTCCTCCTTCCCACCTGCAAGCAATAGGTAGACACTGAGCAGGTGTTGGAGGAAGACCATTTTAACCCCCTAGTGAACAGTAAATTTTACACCCTAAGGGCTTATTCAGACGACCGTATATCGGCCGGCCGATATACAGCATCCCTCTCTGCAGGGGGAGGAGGCTGGAAGAGCCAGGAGCAGTGCACTGAGCTCCCGCCCCCTCTCGCCGCTCGGCACTTTTTCTAATGAGAGGAGGCGGGGCAGGGGCAGAGCTAAGTACCGGAACTTAGCTCTGCCCCCGCCCCGCCTCCTCTCATTGCAAATAGTGCCGAGGGGGCAGGAGCTCAGTGCGCTGCTCCTGGCTCTTCCAGCCGCCCCTACCCCTGCAGAGAGGGATGCCGTATATCGGCCGGCATGAATACCCGGCTGATACACGGTCGTCTGAATAAGGCCTAATGACCAATGTATTTTCTGTTTTTCATTGTCAAATTCCAACAAACATTACTTTTTTTTAACTTTTCTTTTAACAAAGCTGTATGAGGGTTTGTTTTTTGCAGGACAAGTTGTATTTTTTTAATTGCACAATTTTGGAATACATAAAATGTATTGCATAACTAATTTTGGGGGGGAAGGGGTGGAAGAAAAAAATCTGCCTTTGTTTTTTTGAATTCACCATGTGGAATAACATTCTTTGCTCTAGCTTGATTATGACTATACCAAATTTATGCAGGTTTTTAATGTGCTGCCAAGGTAAAAAGATATATATATATATTTTCTTTTGCATTGCTGTATTCCAAGAGACCTAATATTTCTATTTTGCCAACGACAGAGTTGTGCAAGGAATTTACTGAATTTGCTGTAATTTTTATCAATACCATTTTCGGGAACACATTGCACCTTAATTACTTTTCATTTAATTCTTTTGTAAGGGCTTCACACGAGCATATATCGGCTGGCTATGAAAGCGGCCGGCCGATATACGCTACTGTGTGATGAACGGAGTGGCGTATACGCGGTTGGGTGGTGGGAGACAGCCTTTCCCTCCCCCTCGCCAGCTCTCTGCAAGGGGAGGAGGCGGGACAGGACCGAAGCTAGTGTGCTAAGCTCTGCCCCTCTCTGCTGTTTGCAAGGGGTGGGATAGGGGTGGGGCTTAGCTCTGCCCATGTTCCACCCCTTCCACTGCAAACAGCAGCAAGGGGCAGAGTGGAGAAGAGAAAGGAGATGGAGTTTAGCAGTCACGCTGCTAAACTCCCTCCCACCTCTCCTCTTCTGCAGCTGTCATTGGCTCCCATAGGAGTCAATGCAGCTGCCGCTCATGTAGAAGCGCCCAATCAGGTGCTTTTACGCTGCGGAGATGCATTGTAAACCAATGCATCAGAGGGGAAGCGTATATCGGCTGAGGAGTGAAAACCCTGTGAATAAGCTCTAAGCGTAACAAAAAGCCCCTGCAATTTATAACATGCGGTATCAATGATGATGTAATGTAAAATTTTTGGAAGAAGAACTACGTCAATACCAATTTTTTTTTAGTTTTTTTTATTAGCAGTTTTGCAGGGTAGGAATTTTTAGGAAAAAAAGTGGTCACATTGACTGCAGCATTGAAGCAGTTAAGTGGTTGGGATTGGAGCTACAGCAAATCCAGGCTGTTAGCAATGAAGTCCAGCTGTTTTCAGACAGCCGAGAATTCACTCCTTCCAGCAGTAGACTGTGCTTCACTAAGGGTGAATGCAGACGGCCGGGTCAGATCCCGCTGCGAGAATTTTCGCAGAGAGATACGATCCGTGCCTCTGCAGTGATCCGCGGCTCACCTGCTTTGGTGTCTTCTCCCTGCTCTGCGATGTCCCGGCTGGCACACAGCCATGCCATGCGCAGAGCAGGCGTGTCAGCGTTAACGTGCGAGGCTTGCACAAAAATTGGACATGCCGCAATTTGTTTACCGCTAGACTTTTCACACGGTCAAATCGCGGCTGTCTGCATAGGATTGCATAAACCAATGCAATCCTATGACAGCGGGCACGGGCGGAATTTCTGCCCATGTGCATTCACCCTTAGACCAATCCATTGTAAAACACAGTAGTCTAGCTGAAGGCCTCTTAGTGACCACTGGGAAAACACACCTGGGCAGTCACTAAGTAGTTACGCTATCTGTCCCTACCTGTTGGGTGGTGGATCACCTGGTGGCCAAGTGCAGTCATGGAGGGTGATAAGGAAACAATAGACATCATAAACAACCAATGTAGTCCTGTTATAAAAGGGAAATTAAATCAGTTGCCATGTAGAGTTTGTAGCAAGGCCAGCATCAAGCTAAGTTCACACATTTGGAATCCACTTTCAGGATATATGAGAATTTGTCAGTATTTGTGCCCATGGGTATCATTATTTAGACTTACTAAGAATATTCATTTAACATGAATAAAAGCATTCCCCATGTAAGACAGGGTCTATTGGCCAGATAAGGTGGCCCCTCAAGTTACAATGGCCTCAGGATATAAGATTTTTAACATGGTCTTTCTGGGGACACTAACTGAAGACCAGACTCCTACAGTGTCAGATAGTCCGGATCCACAGCGACATCTTGCTGATAAACCCATGTTTTACTGGTGTGCACACACTTACTGGCTGTCTAGCCGAACTTCTCTGTAATACAGTGCAGTAGTCTGGGGGAAAATGTACTGCCTGGCATTTAAAACACCGGTCTAAGGGCTTATTCACAGGAGCATATATCAGAGCTGTCTTCCCCCTTCCCAGCTCTCTTGTCTCTCTCCTGCCCTCTGGCTGTTTGCAATGAGAGGGGGTGGGGAGATAAGCTCCCCTTGTCTGCAACCAGCAATGGGAGGGATGGGGTGGAGCTAAGCTCCACCCCTTCCCGCCTCCTCCATTGCAAACAGCCAAAGGGGAAGAGAGAGGCAGAGAGCTGGCAAATGTGAGGGAAGGGGGAAGACAGCTCAGATGGTAACGTATATCGGACGGCCGTGATGGTGGCCGATAAACGCTGCTGTGAATAAACCCATAGTATAATTTCAGCTGGTGCACAATGTGGTCAATATATGAAGAGGCACACATCTCTTTATATATTAGTCGCACCCGTAACGTGGCTGTAGTCTGCAGCTCAAGTCACCTAAATATGTACTACAACTCTCAGCAGTCCAGAGATAAACATAGCCCCCACCCCCTAATAAAAGATTTATGCTTTCTGTTAGGGCAGATATAACCTGGGCATTTGTTGTCTTGTAGGCAGGTTTAGTCATAATTAGAGATGAGCGAGCACCAAAATGCTCGGGTGCTCGTTACTCGGGACGAAATTATCGCGATGCTCGAGGGTTCGTTTCGAGTAACGAACCCCATTGAAGTCAATGGGCGACTCGAGCATTTTTGTATATCGCCGATGCTCGCTAAGGTTTCCATTTGTGAAAATCTGGGCAATTCAAGAAAGTGATGGGAACGACACAGCAACGGATAGGGCAGGCGAGGGGCTACATGTTGGGCTGCATCTTAAGTTCCCAGGTCCCACTATTAAGCCACAATAGCGGCAAGAGTGGCCCCCCCCCCCCCCCCAACAACTTTTACTTCTGAAAAGCCCTCATTAGCAATGCATACCTTAGCTAAGCACCACACTACCTCCAACAAAGCACAATCACTGCCTGCATGACACTCCGCTGCCACTTCTCCTGGGTTACATGCTGCCAAACCCCCCCCCCCCGCACGATGCAGCGTCCACAGCGCACACCAAAGTGTCCCTGCGCAGCCTTCAGCTGCCATCATGCCACACCACCCTCATGTCTATTTATAAGTGTGTCTGCCATGAGGAGGAACCGCAGGCACACACTGCAGAGGGTTGGCATGGCTAGGCAGCGACCCTCTTTAAAAGGGGCGGGGCGATAGCCCACAATGCTGTACAGAAGCAATGAGAAATATAATCTTGAGCCATCGCCATCAGGAGCTGCACACGTGGGCATAGCAATGGGGAACCTATGTGCCACACACTATTCATTCTGTCAAGGTGTCTGCATGCCCCAGTCAGACCGCGGTTTTTTATAAATAGTCACAGGCAGGTACAACTCCGCAATGGGAATTCCGTGTGCACCCACAGCATGGGTGGCTCCCTGGAGCCCACCGGCGGTACATAAATATATCCCATTGCATTGCCCATCACAGCTGAGGTAATGTCATGTTAAATGCAGGTGGGCTTCGGCCCACACTGCATGCCCCAGTCAGACTGGGGTTCTTTAGAAGTGGACATATGCAGTTACAACTCCGTGTGGACCGACAGCATGGGTGGGTGCCAGGAACCCACCGGCGGTACATAAATATATCCCATTGCAGTGCCCAGCACAGCTGATGTAACGTCAGCTTTAATGCAGGTGGGCAAAAAATTAATTGGATTACACTGTAGGCGAGGGCCCCCAAAAATTGGTGTACCAACAGTACTAATGTACGTCAGAAAAATTGCCCATGCCCAACCAAGAGGGCAGGTGAAACCCATTAATCGCTTTGGTTAATGTGGCTTAATTTGTAACTAGGCCTGGAGGCAGCCCAGTTAAAATAAAAATTGGTTCAGGTGAAAGTTTCAACGCTTTAATGAGCATTGAAACGTATAAAAATTGTTTACAAAAATTATATGACTGAGCCTTGTGGGCCTAAGAAAAATTGCCCATTTGGCGTGATTACGTGAGGTTTCAGGAGGAGGAGCAGGATGAATATTATACACAGATTGATAAAGCTAAAAGGTCCACGTTTTTGATGGTGATAGAGAACAATGCTTCCATCCGCGGGTGCAGCCTACGTATTGTTTAGGTATCGCTGCTGTCCGCTGGTGGAGAAGAGAAGTCTGGGGAAATCCAGGCTTTGTTCATCTTGATGAGTGTAAGCCTGTCGGCATTGTCGGTTGACAGGCAGGTACGCTTATCTGTGATGATTCCCCCAGCCGCACTAAACACCCTCTCTGACAAGACGCTAGTTGCAGGACAAGCAAGCACCTCCAGGGCATACAGCACGAGTTCAGGCCACGTGTCCAGCTTCGACACCCAGTAGTTGTAGGGGGCAGAGGTGTCACGGAGGACGGTCGTGCGATCGGCTACGTACTCCCTCACCATCCTTTTACAGTGCTCCTGCTGACTCAGCCTTGACTGCGGAGCGGTGACACAGTCTTGCTGGGGAGCCAGAAAGCTGTCAAAGGCCTTAGAGAGTGTTCCCCTGCTGTGCTGTACATGCTGCCTGATCTCTGCGCCTCCCCTGCTACCTGGCCCTCGGAACTGCGCCTTCGGCCACTAGCGCTGTCGTATGGGAATTTTACCATCAGTTTGTCCGCCAGGGTCCTGTGGTATAGCATCACTCTCGAACCCCTTTCCTCTTCGTGTATGAGACTGCAAAGGTTCTCCTTATACCGTGGGTCGAGCAGTGTGTACACCCAGTAATCCGTAGTGGCCAGAATGCGTGTAACGTGAGGGTCATGAGAAAGGCATCCTAACATGAAGTCAGCCATGTGTGCCAGGGTACCTGTACGCAACACATGGCTGTCCGCACTAGGAAGATCACTTTCAGGATCCTCCTCCTTCTCCTCAGGCCATACACGCTGAAAGGATGACAGGCAAGCAGCATGGGTACCCTCAGCATTGGGCCAAGCTGTCTCTTCCCCCTCCTCCTCCTCCTCCTCATGCTCCTCCTCCTCCTCAATGCGCTGAGATATAGACAGGAGGGTGCTCTGACTATCCAGCAACATACTGTCTTCCCCCGCCTCTGTTTCCGAGCGCAAAGCGTCTGCCTTTATGCTTTGCAGGGAACTTCTCAAGAGGCATAGCAGAGGAATGGTGACGCTAATGATTGCAGCATCGCCGCTCACCATCTGGGTAGACTCCTCAAAGTTTCCAAGGACCTGGCAGATGTCTGCCAACCAGGCCCACTCTTCTGTAAAGAATTGAGGAGGCTGACTCCCACTGCGCCGCCCATGTTGGAGTTGGTATTCCACTATAGCTCTACGCTGCTCATAGAGCCTGGCCAACATGTGGAGCGTAGAGTTCCACCGTGTGGGCACGTCGCACAGCAGTCAGTGCACTGGCAGATGAAACCGATGTTGCAGGGTGCGCAGGGTGGCAGCGTCCGTGTGGGAGTTGCGGAAATGTGCGCAGAGTCGGCGCACCTTTCCGAGCAGGTCTGACAAGCGTGGGTAGCTTTTCAGAAAGCGCTGAACCACCAAATTAAAGACGTGGGCCAGGCATGGCACGTGTGTGAGGCTGCCGAGCTGCAGAGCCGCCACCAGGTTACGGCCGTTGTCACACACGACCATGCCTGGTTGGAGGCTCAGCGGCGCAAGCCAGCAGTCGGTCTGCTCTGTCAGACCCTGCAGCAGTTCGTGGGCCGTGTGCCTCTTCTCTCCTAAGCTGAGTAGTTTCAGCACGGCCTGCTGACGCTTGCCCACCGCTGTGCTGCCACGCCGCGCGACAGCGACTGCTGGCGATGTGCTGCTGCTGACACATCTTGATTGCGAGACAGAGGTTGCGTAGGAGGAGGAGGAGGAGGGTGGTTTAGTGGAGGAAGCATACACCGCCGCAGATACCACCACCGAGCTGGGACCCGCAATTCTGGGGGTGGGTAGGACGTGAGCGGTCCCAGGCTCTGACTCTGTCCCAGCCTCCACTAAAATCACTCAATGTGCCGTCAGGGAGATATAGTGGCCCTGCCCACCTGTGCTTGTCCACGTGTCCGTTGTTAAGTGGACCTTGGCAGTAACCGCGTTGGTGAGGGCGCGTACAATGTTGCGGGAGACGTGGTCGTGCAGGGCTGGGACGGCACATCGGGAAAAGTAGTGGCGACTGGGAACTGAGTAGCGCGGGGCCGCCGCCGCCATCATACCTTTGAAAGCCTCCGTTTCCACAACCCTATACGGCAGCATCTCCAGGCTGATAAATTTGGTTATGTGCACGCTTAACGCTAGAGCGTGCGGGTGCGTGGCGGCGTACTTGCGCTTGCGCTCCAACACTTGCACTAGCGACGGCTGGACGGTGCGCTGAGAGACATTGGTGGATGGGGCCGAGCACAGCGGAGGTGAGGGTGTGGGTGCAGGCCAGGAGACGGTAGTGCCTGTGTCCTGAGAGGGGGGTTGGATCTCAGTGGCAGGTTGGGGCACAGGGGGCGAGGCAGCGGTGCAAACCGGAGGCAGTGAATGGCCTTCGTCCCACCTTCTGGGGTGCTTGGCCATCATATGTCTGCGCATGCTGGTGGTGGTGGCTCCCCGGCTGATCTTAGTGCGACAAAGGTTGCACACCACTGTTCGTCGGTCGTCTGCACTCTCAGTGAAAAACTGCCAGACCTTTGAGCACCTCGGCCTCTGCAGGGTGGCATGGCGCGAGGGGGCGCTTTGGGAAACAGTTGGTGGATTATTCGGTCTGGCCCTGCGTCTACCCCTGGCCACCGCACTGCCTCTTACAACCTGCCCTGCTGCTGCACTTGCCTCCCCCTCTGAAGACCTTTCCTCAGTAGGTGTAGCAAACCAGGTGGGGTCAGTCACCTCATCGTCCAGCTGCTCTTCCTCCGAATCCTCTGTGCGCTCCTCCCTCGGACTTACTGCCCTTACTACTACCTGACTGATAGACAACTGTGTCTCATAGTCATCGTCCTCCTCACCCACTGAAAGGTCTTGAGACACTTGCCGGAAGTCCCCAGCCTCATCCCCCGGACCCCGGGAACTTTCCAAAGGTTGGGCATCGGTCACGACAAACTCCTCCGGTGGGAGAGGAACCATTGCTGCCCATTCTGGGCAGGGGCCCGACAACAGTTCATGAGAGTCTGCCTGCTTTTCGGAATGTGTCATTGTAATGGAGTGAGGAGGCTGGGAGGAAGGCAGAGCAGCAGCCAGAGGATTCAGAGTTGCAGCAGTGGACAGCGCAGAACTCTGGGTGGTCGATAGATTGCTGGATGCACTTTCTGCCATCCACAACAGGACCTGCTCACACTGCTCATTTTCTAATAAAGGTCTACCGCGTGGACCCATTAATTGTGAGATGAATGTGGGGACGCCAGAAACGTGCCTCTCTTCTAATCCCGCAGCAGTCGGCTGCGATACACCTGGATCAGGAGCTCGGCCTGTGCCCACACCCTGACTTGGGCCTCCGCGTCCTCGGCCGCATCCACGTCCTCTAGGCCTACCCCTACCCCTCAGCATGCTGTATTACCAGTAGTGCAGAAACAGAACGCTGTAATTAAATGTGCCGCTTATTGGCCAGTGGTTGGAGCCTGACTTCCCTTACGGAACGCACAGCAGAGCCAGGAAACAATTTTGCGCACGCCTGTAGTGAGACGTAGGTGCGTATGACTGAGCTAGTGGAATTCACAGCGCAGAAGCAGTCAAGTGGCCAATGGCCAGTAGTAGGCCTTAAAGGGGTTGTCTCGAGGAAGTAGTGAAATTTTTTCTTTGCCCAGTCCCCCTTATTAAGCATACATTACTAAGCCCCCCTGTAAATGACTTTTCTAGCCGGTTTCTACTTACAGTTCCAGCGTTTCAGCAACTTATAAAAAGTTTCCCCAAGATGGCCGCCGGCTCTTTTCCCGTCGCTTGCTGTAGCCCGACGTGCGCGCTCCCGAGACGCTATCAGCTGTGTCTCTCTGACAACCAGACGCCCCGCAGCCGCCGACCGCACCCACCGTGGCCGCCGACCACGGCACACGCTCTTGGGCCACAGTCACCCACCGCCAGGCAGCAGGTAACCGGCGCTAAGCCCCGGCTCCCCCGCCCTAGGCCCCGGCTCACCCGCGCTAGGCCCCGGCTCCCGCGCGCTAGGCCCCGGCTCCCCAGCGCTAGGCCCCGTGGCCCAGCGGTAGTCTCCGGGACCACAGCGGTAGGCTCCGGTGCCACAGCGGTAGGCCCCGGGGCCCAGCGGTAGGCTCCGGGGCCACAGCGGTAGGCCCCGGGGCCCAGCGGTAGGCTCCGGGGCCACAGCGGTAGGCCCCGGGGCCCAGCGGTAGGCTCCGGGGCCACAGCGGTAGGCTCCGGGGCCACAGCGGCAGTCCGTCTCTCGTCACCCCCGTCAGTCCGTCACCCATCACTTACCTGGGCGGCTTCTAGGCACTGCTGGGCGGCTTCTCGGCTGGGCGGCTCAAGTTTCTGCACCTTCCTCTAACAGAGGATGGTAGCAGAATGGCCGCTCGAGCGCGCTCCCGAGAAGATACAGCTCGTCTGCGCATGCGCAGAAGAGCTGTAGCGGCGAGCACACTGAAGCGGCTCGTGCTCAGAGCAGAAGACCGGACTGCGCAAGCGCGTCTAAAAAAGCAAGCCGCCAGCTAAATTAGACGGAACCATGGAGACGAGGACGCTAGCAACGGAGCAGGTAAGTGAATAACTTCTGTATGGCTCATATTTAATGCACGATGTATATTACAAAGTGCATTAATATGGCCATACAGAAGTGTATAGACCCACTTGCTGCCGCGGGACAACCCCTTTAAATCCTCTGTGTTTTGTATAATACAGTGACAAGATTCCATTATTACAGACATTTCCCAAGACTTCCGCTTTTACAACCAGAGCCAAACTACCGTGGTGCTGATTAACCCCTTAGTGACGGAGCTTTTTTGTTTTTTCCTATTTTCATTTGTATAACCCCACTTGATTTCGCGAGACAACCCCTTTAAGTATTTTGCTTCTATTTTTTTTAAATGCTGAGCTGATACAGCAGACAGATACTGTAGGCAGCGTATAATATTATGTATACTGTTTCCCTCTGGCGGGATGACGGCGATCATGTAACAGGGACAGCAGATCCAGGAAACAATTTTGCGCAAGCCTGCTGTAACACTTAGCTGCGTATTAATTACGACTACTACCCCCAGCAGATAGATACTGTAGGCAGCGTATAATATTATGTATACTGTTTCCCTCTGGCGGGATGACGGCGATCATGTAACAGAGACAGCAGATCCAGGAAACAATTTTGTGCAAGCCTGCTGTAACGCTTAGCTGCGTATTAATTACGACTACTACCCCCAGCAGATAGATACTGTAGGCAGCGTATAATATTATGTATACTGTTTCCCTCTGGCGGGATGACGGCGATCATGTAGCAGAGACAGCAGATCCAGGAAACAATTTTGCGCAAGCCTGCTGTAACGCTTAGCTGCGTATTAATTACGACTACTACCCCCAGCAGATACTGTAGGCAGCGTATAATATTATGTATACTGTTTCCCTCTGGCGGGATGACGGCGATCATGTAACAGAGACAGCAGATCCAGGAAACAATTTTGCGCAAGCCTGCTGTAACGCTTAGCTGCGTATTAATTAGGACTACTACCCCCAGCAGATAATATTATACGCTGCCTACAGTATCTATCTGCTAGGGGTAGTAGTCCTAATTAATACGCAGCTAAGCGTTACAGCAGGCTTGCGCAAAATTGTTTCCTGGATCTGCTGTCTCTGTTATATGATCGCCGTCATCCCGCCAGAGGGAAACAGTATAAATAGATACTGTAGGCAGCGTATAATATTATGTATACTGTTTCCCTCTGGCGGGATGACGGCGATCATGTAACAGAGACAGCAGATCCAGGAAACAATTTTGCGCAAGCCTGCTGTAACGCTTAGCTGCGTATTAATTAGGACTACTACCCCCAGCAGATAATATTATACGCTGCCTACAGTATCTATCTGCTAGGGGTAGTAGTCCTAATTAATACGCAGCTAAGCGTTACAGCAGGCTTGCGCAAAATTGTTTCCTGGATCTGCTGTCTCTATTACATGATCGCCGTCATCCCGCCAGAGGGAAACAGTATACATAATATTATACGCTGCCTACAGTATCTATTTATACTGTTTCCCTCTGGCGGGATGACGGCGATCATATAACAGAGACAGCAGATCCAGGAAACAATTTTGCGCAAGCCTGCTGTAACGCTTAGCTGCGTATTAATTAGGACTACTACCCTCAGCAGATAGATACTGTAGGCAGCGTATAATATTATGTATACTGTTTCCCTCTGGCGGGATGACGGCGATCAATTTTTTGGAAAAAGCCCACTGCCTATATAGCCTGAATATCTCTTTCCCTTCCTCACCAGTACTGGCCCTATATTCTGTACAATGACTGTAGACTGCGGACGCAATGCTCTGCACGGCCGATATACAAAAAAAAATAAAATTGTGCAACACTGCTAAAAGCAGCCTCAACAGTACTGCACACGGTCAGATGTGGCCCTAAGAAGGACCGTTGGGGTTCTTGAAGCCTAAAATAACTCCTAACGCTCTCCCTATAGCAGCTCCGGCACCAGCAGCACTTTTCCTGATCTCTGTCAGAATGCATCTGTGGCGAGCCGCGGGAGGGGCCGATTTATATACTCGGGTGACACCTGATCTCGCCAGCCACTCACTGCAGGGGGGTGGTATAGGGGTTGAACGTCGCAGGGGGAAGTTGTAATGCCTTCCCTGTCTTTCTATTGGCCAGAAAAGCGCGCTAATGTCTCAGAAATGAAAGTGAAAGTAACTCGAACATCGCGTGGTACTCGTCTCTAGTAACGAGCATCTCGAACGAGTATCAAGCTCGGACGAGTACGTTCGCTCATCTCTAGTCATAATTGTTATGACCCGTAGAATAAAGTTATATTTAAACTACATATACACCTGTAACATCTTGATTGTAAATAGTATACAATAGACGGTTTCTGCTAGTGTATTGACTTTTCTGGGCATTTGATATTTTGTAGGCAGGTTTGGTACAACCAGTGGCTGTTACTGGACTTATTGTATGTTGAAGAAGTCTTGTATATAATCATAGTTGAATGGCAGATACAGATATAACAAACGTAAACACATTAAGCTGTAGCAAAAGTTATGTTACCTAACTGTACAGATAGATCTAGATAGACAGTCACCACAGTGTGCTGTCATGTTACTGATTGCTCCAGCTCTATAAAATGGTTATATGTCAGGGATGAAGAATTTTCAAGCAGTCCAAAAAAAAACAAAAACAGTTGACTCCAAAAGAGTTGTGAGTTTAGGCTAACCAGAACTATGGCAGGAAGTTTAGGCATCGTGTTAGGAAGCAGACAGCATCAAAAACCACTTAAAGGGGTTGTCCCGCGATGAAGTTAAACACTTCTGTATGGCCATATTAATGCACTTTGTAATATACATCGTGCATGAAATATGTGCCATACAGAAGTTATATACTCACCTTCCCTGCGCTGGCGTCCCCGTCTCCATGGTGCCGTCTAATCTCAGCATCTAATCGCCCGATTAGACGCGCTTGCGCAGAAGGGTCTTCTCCCTTCTGGTCGGTCCGGGCACGGCCCCCTTCTACGCGTCATCTTGTAGCTCCGCCCCGTCACGTATGCCGATTCCAGCCAATCAGGAGGCTGGAATCGGCAAGGGACCGCACAGAGCCCACAGTGCACCATGGGAGAAGACCCGCGGTGCATCGTGGGCGAAGATCCCGGCGGCCATCTTGGAGGAAAAGAAGGAAGACGTTGCAGAGAGGGGATTCGGGTAAGTAAAAATTTTTTTTTTAAATTTCAACACATACCTTGGGTTTGTCCTGCGCTGAACGGGGGGCCTATGCAAAACAAAAAACAAAAAACCCCGTTTCGGCGCGGGACAACCCCTTTAAGGCTGGGTTCACAAGGGGTGGATTTTCGTCGGAAATCTCGCGGTTTGGCCGCAGCAAAAACCGCGAGATTTCCGCCGGGAGAACCGCCGCAGTTTAAGCCGCGGCGGCTTTGAAGTGGCCCGGCCGCGCTGCGGCCGGCGCTCCCATAGAGGAGAGCGCGGCCGCAGCGGAATGAAGAAAAGAATGGACATGCTGCTTCTTTTGAAACCGCGGCTGCGGCCGCCGCGGCCGCGGTTTCAACCGGATTTACCGCAGCGGATTAGCCGTCCCGTGTGGATGAGATTTCTGAGAAATCTCATCCACATGGCTGGCTAATCCCGGGATTAGCGGCCGCGGGCGGATCTGCTGCGGCAAAACCGTGGCAAATCCGCCCTGTGTGACCCTAGCCTAAGTCCTCAGTGTTTTCTATAATACAGTGACAAGATTCCATTATTACATTTCCCAAGACTTCCGCTTTTCCAGCCAGAGCCAAACTGCCGTGGTGCTGATTAAGACAACTGAGTGCTTAAAAGTGCAAAGCCTTAGTATTTTCTGCAATTTTAGATATCAGACATCTACTTAGATACAGGTTTTCACAGGCAGCATTGGCTGTCAGTGCCAGACTACACTGGGGTTAGAGAGGAAGCTGCTGCTCCAACTCCTGCATAGTGGCTGGCGCAGCCCTCTGAGATCAATGGGAGCTGCACTTTTAACTGCAGGCTGAGGTCCCATTGATTTCAGTGAGCGCTGCAATTACAAGTGCTGACTGCTACACAGGGGTTGGAGCAGTGGCTTCCACTCCAACCCTGATGTATCTATCCTGCACTGACAGCAGTCGCGGCCAGGAAAACCCCTTTAAGTTTGCCTTCATTCTGCAGTTCACAGGCTCATTACTAGGACAGGATTACTTCCAGCAGCAGCGCAGCATGAAGTGTTCGGTCACCTCAGACAATATAGCATGCAGCAAGCATAAATATACTTTATTAGTACTAACTACCCCAGAGCTCTTATGAGCCCCCCGGTATTAGAAAGAGCAGCAGATATCAGGGATCTAGTAAAATAGATTTTATTTAAAAGATATAATGCAGGTCTTTAATATAAAACATAACAGGTTCACATATTTCTCCACCACGTGGCGCATCCAAAGTACACGAGTCCTGCTGCACGGCAGCAATAGTTATAGTCCATAAGGTTGCACAAGGTCCATATACAAAGCATCTCACATCTTCACAGCATACAGTGCAACCCACTCATACAGTCAGCTGATGGCGGGGGGCTCAGGACGCATGCCCGCGGTTGGCCAGGCTCCTCCCTCTCACCACCTGTGGGTTGCTTTTCTCCAGCAGCACCTCCTCTTTTTTTTGCAGGTGTGCAGGGGCTGGCGATGGAGCTGAATGCTTTATGTCCTCTACATTGGGGTCCTCTCCTCCAGAGAAGGGGCTGCAGATGGTCTCCACCAGTCCAATGACCACCCCGAAGAATGCCAGCATGCTGCCCAACACGTACATCTTCACCAGCTTCTTGTTGGGTTTCTGGCTGAGCATCTCTTTAGCAAAAGGGATCAACTCGTGCAATGTCTCCATGATGAGTCCGGAGGGTCTGCAGCAAGAAAGACGAAGAAACAGTTACATATGTGTCAGAGGAGCGCGACCATCATACAAGCAGGGTGCATGCTGGGGCACTTAGGGGCTCATTCACACAAGACATTTGTGCATTGCATCTTGCTACATAATGTAAACTGAACTAGCCCATAGATGTCAGCAGGCAGAAATATCTACAAGGGGAGAGATATAAAACCCTACAGATATCTGCACATTTGATAACCCTCCAACAGGCAGAAGTACACAGCAGCGCTCCATCCTTTAATCGGCTGCAGGAGCCATGAGCCTCTGACTGTCCGGCACGTAGTGCAGAGCACCAGGGGGCAGTCTAGAGAGCAGGTCTGGAGGAAGGAGGACGGGGCGGGCAGAGAGTCTAACAGCATCACATAAGGAACTCCCGGGTGCTGCTGCCAGGTTCTGGGTCCCCAGCCCCCCACTAGATCTGTCCTGCAGTTACCTGTCTCTGCTGTTTGCTGCTCCCAGTGATGTTTGGCTCTCAGTATTCGCTCGCTGTTCTGCCTGCATTTTCCCCACGAACCCTTTTATTGATGTAGCTCCGCCCCCAGTGAGGTATCACCACCCACTAGGCATAGACACCCCGCCCCTGTGTGAACAAACATTCACTTTTGCCACATTGTAACAATCTGTGTTCTGTTAACGAAGTGTACTGAATATATATATCAGTCACCACAGTGTGCTGATTGCTCCATCTGTATAGAATGGTTACATGTCAGGGATGAATAATTTTTAAAGGGTCCAAAAAAAAAGTTGATTCCAAAAGAGTTGTGCGTTTAGGCTAACCAGAACTATGTCAGTAAGTTTAGGCATCGTGTTAGGAAGCAGACAGCCTCAAAAAAACACTTAAATCCTCTGTGTTGTGTATAATACAGTGACAAGATTCCATTATTACAGACATTTCCCAAGACTTCTGTATGGCCAATACAAAGCACTTTGTAATATACGGTGTGCTTTGTAAATGAGCCATACAGAAGTTACATACCTACCTACAGGGTGCCCCCCCCCCCCCAATGTTGATGATCCAGCTGTCCCTAGTTTCTTCAGTCTTCTTCTCTTGTCGGGCAGGCGCAGTAGCGCTCGTCAGGCCGTGAACGCTCATTTCGTTTCTTCTCGCATGCGCAGTTTCCTTCAGGTCTGGGATTTTGCTTACTGACTCTCTGCCTGCTGTTGCAAACTGTGAGGAGCAGAAACAGCCCCAGAAGTGTCCACTGGCGACTGACCAGGGCTGAAGGGTTAGTGGGGTGGGGGTGGGGGGGTACTATTACTGCCACCACGAATGGACGGGGTCACTATTACTAATTGGGAAACTATTGGGGTTCACTATTACTACTTGTGCAACTATTGGTGGTCAGTAAGACTACTGGGGCAACTATTGGAGGTCACTATTACTACTGGGGAAACTATTGGGGGTCACTATTAGTGCTGGGGCAATTATTGGGGGTCACTATTACTGCTGGGGCAACTATTGGGGGTCATTATTACTGCTGGGGCAATTATTGGTTGTGATTATTTGTGGTGGGTCAATTATTGTGGGTTACTACTACTGCTGGGGCAATTACTGGGGGGCACTATTACTGCTGGGGCAATTACTGGGGGTCATTATTTGTGCTGGGGCAACTATTGGGGGTCATTATTTGCGCTGGGGCAACTATTGGGGTCACTATTAGTGCTGGAGCAACTATTAGGGGGCGCTATTAGTGCTGGGGCAGTTATTGGGGGTCATTATTAATGCTGGGGCAATTATTGGGAGGGGGTCACTATTACTGTTGGGGCAATTATTGAGAATATTTCCTACTGCTGGAGCAACTATTGAGGGTCACTATTACTGGTGGGGCAATTACTGTGGTGTCACCATTTCTGCTGGGGCTACTATTGGGGGTCACTATTACTGCTGGGGCAGCTATTGAGGGTCACTACTGCTGCTGGGGCAATTTTTGTAGTCATTATTAGTGCTAGGGCAACTATTGTGGGTCACTATTAGTGCTGCGGCAACTATTGGGGGTCACCATTAGTGCTGCGGCAACTATTGGGGGTCACCATTAGTGCTGCGGCAACTATTGGGGGTCATCATTAGTGCTGCGGCAACTATTGGGGGTCACCATTAGTGCTGTGGCAACTATTGGGGGTCACCATTAGTGCTGTGGCAACTATTGGGGGTCACCATTAGTGCTGCAATTATTGGGGGTCATTAGTCCTGGGGCAATTATTGGGGATCACTATTAGTGCTCAGGCAACTATTGGAGGTCAATATTACTGCTGGGGCAACTATTAGTGGTGATTATTTATGCTGGGGCAATTATTGGGTGTCAGTTACTGCTGGGGCAATTATTGGGGGTCATTTGTGGTGGGTCAATACTATTGCTGGGGCAATTATTGGGGTCACTATTTTTGCTGTGGCAGTTATTGGGGGGTCATTATTTTGTGCTTGGGCAACTATTGGGGGTCACTATTACTGCTGGGGCAATTTGTGGTATTTGTACTGGCTGGGGCAACTATTGGGGGTCACTATTAGTGCTGTGACCATTTTTGGAGGTCACTTACTGCTTGGGGCAATTATTGGTGGGGCAACTGTTGGGAGGTCACCATTGCAGCTGGGGCAACTGTTGGGAGGTCACCATTACAGCTGGGGCAACTGGTGGGAAGTCACCATTACAGCTGGGGCAACTGGTGGGGGGGGGGGGGGGCTCACCATTACAGCTGGGGCAACTGGTGGGGGGGGGGGGTCACCATTACAGCTGGGGCAACTGTTGGGGGAAGGGGAGTCACCATTACTGCAGGGGCAACTGTTGGGGGGGGTCACCGTTACTGCTGGGGCAACTACTGGGGGGTCACCATTACTGCTGGGGCAACTGTGTGTGTGTGTCACTATTACTGCTGGGGCAACTGTGGGGTGTGTGGGGGGCAGGGGTTCACTTTTTTTTGCTGGGGCAACCACTGTGGGTCACCATTACTGCTGGGGCAACTATCATGTGTGATACTGTCTGCCAAGCTGATGTATCTTAGCCCATCCTGTGTGATACATCTGCTCAGCTGTATCACCACACAGGATCTGCTTAGATACAGCAGCTCAGCAGATGTATCACCCATGACTGGCTTAGATACATCTGCTGTACAAACGTAAATCTAAGCAGATCCGGCGTAGATATGTCTGCACAGCTTAGATACACCAGATTTATCTCCCAAGATTGACGTACATATGTCTGAACAGCTTAGATATAGCAGCTCAGCAGACGTATCGCCCATGATTGGCTTAGATACTGGCTTCCACGCCGACCCTAAAGTATCCTGCACTGACAGCAGTCGCGGCCAGGAAAACCCCTTTAAGTTTGCCTTCATTCTGCAGTTCACAGGCTCATTACTAGGACAGGATTATTTCCAGCAGCAGCGCAGCATGAAGTGTTTGGTCACCTCAGACAATATAGCATGCAGCAAGCATGAATATACTTTATTACTAACTACCCCAGAGCTCTTATGAGCCGCCGTATTAGAAAGAGCAGCAGATATCAGGGATCTAGTAAAATAGAATATTTTATTTAAAAGATATAATGCAGGTCTTTAATATAAAACATAACAGGTTCACATATTTCTCCACCACGTGGCGCATCCAAAGTACACGAGTCCTGCTGCACGGCAGCAATAGTTATAGTCCATAAGGTTGCACAACGTCCATATACAAAGCATCTCACATCTTCACAGCATACAGTGCAACCCACTCATACAGTCAGCTGATGGCGGGGGGCTCAGGACGCATGCCCGCGGTTGGCCAGGCTCCTCCCTCTCACCACCTGTGGGTTGCTCTTCTCCAGCAGCACCTCCTCTTTTTTTTGCAGGTGTGCAGGAGCCGGCGATGGAGCAGAATGCTTTATGTCCTCTACATTGGGGTCCTCTCCTCCAGAGAAGGGGCTGCAGATGGTCTCCACCAGTCCAATGACCACCCCGAAGAATGCCAGCACGCTGCCCAGCACGTACATCTTCACCAGCTTCTTGTTGGGTTTCTGGCTGAGCATCTCTTTAGCAAAAGGGATCAACTCGTGCATTGTCTCCATGATGAGTCCGGAGGGTCTGCAGCAAGAAAGACGAAGAAACAGTTACATATGTGTCAGAGGAGCGCGACCATCATACAAGCAGGGTGCATGCTGGGGCACTTAGGGGCTCATTCACACAAGACATTTGTGCATTGCATCTTGCTACATAATGTAAACTGAACTAGCCCATAGATGTCAGCAGGCAGAAATATCTACTAGTGCTCAAATATAAGCTCTACAGATATCAGCACATGTAATAACCATCCAACAGGCAGAAGTACACAGCAGCGCTCCATCCGTCAATCTGCTGCAGGAGCCATGAGCCCCCGACTGTTTGGCACGTAGTGCAGAGCACCAGGGGGCAGTCTAGAGAGCAGGTCTGGGGGAAGGAGGACGGGGCGGCTGGCAGTGGCTTCTGCAGGGACAGGACATGCAGAGTGTCTAACAGCATCACATAAGGAACTCCCGGGTGCTGCTGCCAGGTTCTGGGTCCCCAGCCCCCCACTAGATTTGTCCTGCAGTTACCTGTCTCTGCTGTTTGCTGCTCCCAGTGATGTTTGGCTCTCAGTATTCGCTCGCTGTTCTGCCTGCATTTTCCCCACTAACCCTTTTATTGATGTAGCTCCGCCCCCAGGGGGGTATCACCACCCACTAGGCATAGACACCCCGCCCCTGTGTGAACAAACATTCACTTTTGCCACATTGTAACAATCTGTGTTCTGTTAACGAAGTGTACTGAATATATCAGTCACCACAGTGTGCTGATTGCTCCATCTGTATAGAATGGTTACATGTCAAGGATGAATAATTTTCAAAGGGTCCAAAAGAAAAGTTGATTCCAAAAGAGTTGTGAGTTTAGGCTAACCAGAACTATGTCAGTAAGTTTAGGCATCGTGTTAGGAAATAGAGCCTCAAAAACCACTTAAAGGGGTTGTCCGGCCGTGACAAGTGTATGTAAGCACGTCTGTATGGCCAATACAAAGCACTTTGTAATATATGGTGTGCTTTGTAAATGAGCCATACAGAAGTTACATACCTACCTACAGGGTGCCCCCCCCCCCATGTTGATGATCCAGCTGTCCCTAGTTTCTTCAGTCTTCTCTTGTCGGGCAGGCGCAGTAGCGCTCGTCGGACCGCGAACGCTCATCTCGCTTCTTCTCGCATGCGCAGTTTCCTTCAGGTCTGGGATTTTGCTTGCTGACTGCCTGCTGCTGCAAACTGTGAGGAGCAGAAACAGACCCAGAAGTGTCCACTGGCGACTGACCAGGGCTGAAAGGTATGTGGGGTGGGGGGCATTATTACTGCCACCACGGATGGACAGGGTCACTATTACTACTTGTGCAACTATTGGTGGTCAGTAAGACTACTTGTGCAACTATTGGTGGTCAGTAAGACTACTTGGGCAACTATTGGTGGTCAGTAAGACTACTTGGGCAACTATTGGTGGTCAGTAAGACTACTGGGGCAACTATTGGGGGTCACTTTGTGCTGGGGCAACTATTGGGGGTCACTATGTGCTGGGGCAACTATTGGGGGGTCACTTTGTGCTGGGGCAACTATTGGGGGGGGGTCGCCCTTACTGCTGGGGCAACTATTGAGGGGTCGCCCTTACTGCTGGGGCAACTATTGAGGGGGTCGCCCTTACTGCTGGGGCAACTATTGAGGGGGTCGCCCTTACTGCTGGGGCAACTATTGAGGGGTCGCCCTTACTGCTGGGGCAACTATTGAGGGGTCGCCCTTACTGCTGGGGCAACTACTGAGGGGTCGCCCTTACTGCTGGGGCAACTACTGAGGGGTCGCCCTTACTGCTGGGGCAACTACTGAGGGGTCGCCCTTACTGCTGGGGCAACTACTGAGGGGTCGCCCTTACTGCTGGGGCAACTACTGAGGGGTCGCCCTTACTGCTGGGGCAACTACTGAGGGGTCGCCCTTACTGCTGGGGCAACTATTGAGGGGTCGCCCTTACTGCTGGGGCAACTATTGAGGGGTCGCCCTTACTGCTGGGGCAACTATTGAGGGGTCGCCCTTACTGCTGGGGCAACTATTGAGGGGTCGCCCTTACTGCTGGGGCAACTATTGAGGGGTCGCCCTTACTGCTGGGGCAACTATTGAGGGGTCGCCCTTACTGCTGGGGCAACTATTGAGGGGTCGCCCTTACTGCTGGGGCAACTATTGAGGGGTCGCCCTTACTGCTGGGGCAACTATTGAGGGGTCGCCCTTACTGCTGGGGCAACTATTGAGGGGTCGCCCTTACTGCTGGGGCAACTATTGAGGGGTCGCCCTTACTGCTGGGGCAACTATTGAGGGGTCGCCCTTACTGCTGGGGCAACTATTGAGGGGTCGCCCTTACTGCTGGGGCAACTATTGAGGGGTCGCCCTTACTGCTGGGGCAACTATTGAGGGGTCGCCCTTACTGCTGGGGCAACTATTGAGGGGTCGCCCTTACTGCTGGGGCAACTATTGAGGGGTCGCCCTTACTGCTGGGGCAACTATTGAGGGGTCGCCCTTACTGCTGGGGCAACTACTGAGGGGTCGCCCTTACTGCTGGGGCAACTACTGAGGGGTCGCCCTTACTGCTGGGGCAACTACTGAGGGGTCGCCCTTACTGCTGGGGCAACTACTGAGGGGTCGCCCTTACTGCTGGGGCAACTACTGAGGGGTCGCCCTTACTGCTGGGGCAACTACTGGGGGTCGCCCTTACTGCTGGGGCAACTACTGGGGGTCGCCCTTACTGCTGGGGCGCGCGCGTGCGTGTGTGTTCGTTCATTTTTTTTGCTGGGGCAACCACTGTGGGTCACCATTACTGCTGGGGCAACTATCATGTGTGATACTGTCTGCCAAGCTAATGTAACTTAGCCCATCCTGTGTGATACATCTGCTCAGCTGTATCACCACACAGGATCTGCTTAGATACAGCAGCTCAGCAGATGTATCACCCATGACTGGCTTAAATACATCTGCCATACAAACGTATATCTAAGCAAGATCCGGCGTAGATACTTCTGCACAGCTTAGATACACGAGATTTATCTCTTGTGATTGGTGTAGATATGTCTGAACAGCTTAGATATAGCAGCTCAGCAGACGTATCGCCCATGATTGGCTTAGATACTGGCTTCCACTCCGACCCTAAAGTATCCTGCACTGACAGCAGTTGCCGGCAGGAAAACCCCTTTAAGTTTGCCTTCATTCTGCAGTTCACAGGCTCATTACTAGGACAGGATTATTTCCAGCAGCAGCGCAGCATGAAGTGTTCGGTCACCTCAGACAATATAGCATGCAGCAAGCATAAATATACTTTATTAGTACTAACTACCCCAGAGCTCTTATGAGCCCCCCGGTATTGGAAAGAGCAGCAGATATCAGGGATCTAGTAAAATAGAATATTTTATTTAAAAGATATAATGCAGGTCTTTAATATAAAACATAACAGGTTCACATATTTCTCCACCACGTGGCGCATCCAAAGTACACGAGTCCTGCTGCACGGCAGCAATAGTTATAGTCCATAAGGTTGCACAAGGTCCATATACAAAGCATCTCATCTTCACAGCATACAGTGCAACCCACTCATACAGTCAGCTGACGGCGGGGGGCTCAGGACGCGTGCCCGCGGTTGGCCAGGCTCCTCCCTCTCACCACCTGTGGGTTGCTCTTCTCCAGCAGCACCTCCTCTTTTTTTTGCAGGTGTGCAGGAGCCGGCGATGGAGCAGAATGCTTTATGTCCTCTACATTGGGGTCCTCTCCTCCAGAGAAGGGGCTGCAGATGGTCTCCACCAGTCCAATGACCACCCCAAAGAATGCCAGCACGCTGCCCAGCACGTACATCTTCACCAGCTTCTTGTTGGGTTTCTGGCTGAGCATCTCTTTAGCAAAAGGGATCAACTCGTGCATTGTCTCCATGATGAGTCCGGAGGGTCTGCAGCAAGAAAGACGAAGAAACAGTTACATATGTGTCAGAGGAGCGCGACCATCATACAGGCAGGGTGCATGCTGGGGCACTTAGGGGCTCATTCACACAAGACATTTGTGCATTGCATCTTGCTACATAATGTAAACTGAACTAGCCCATAGAAGTCAGCAGGCAGAAATATCTACTAGTGCTCAAATATAAGCTCTACAGATATCAGCACATGTAATAACCATCCAACAGGCAGAAGTACACAGCAGCGCTCCATCCGTCAATCTGCTGCAGGAGCCATGAGCCCCCGACTGTTTGGCACGTAGTGCAGAGCACCAGGGGGCAGTCTAGAGAGCAGGTCTGGGGGAAGGAGGACGGGGCGGCTGGCAGTGGCTTCTGCAGGGACAGGACATGCAGAGTGTCTAACAGCATCACATAAGGAACCCCCCGATGCTGCTGCCAGGTTCTGGGTCCCCAGCCCCCCCACTAGATTTGTCCTGCAGTTACCTGTCTCTGCTGTTTGCTGCTCCCAGTGATGTTTGGCTCTCAGTATTTGCTCGCTGTTCTGCCTGCATTTTCCCCACTAACCCTTTTATTGATGTAGCTCCGCCCCCAGTGAGGTATCACCACCCACTAGGCATAGACACCCCGCCCCTGTGTGAACAAACATTCACTTTTGCCACATTGTAACAATCTGTGTTCTGTTAACGAAGTGTACTGAATATATCAGTCACCACAGTGTGCTGATTGCTCCATCTGTATAGAATGGTTACATGTCAGGGATGAATAATTTTCAAAGGGTCCAAAAATAAAAAGGTTGACTCCAAAAGAGTTGTGAGTTTAGGCTAACCAGAACTATGTCAGTAAGTTTAGGCATCCGTGTTAGGAAGCAGACAGCCTCAAAAAGCACTTAAATCCTCTGTGTTTTGTATAATACAGTGACAAGATTCCATTATTACAGACATTTCCCAAGACTTCCGCTTTTACAACCAGAGCCAAACTACCGTGGTGCTGATTAACCCCTTAGTGACGGAGCTTTTTTGTTTTTTCCTATTTTCATTTTTTCCTCCCCCTTTTAAATAATTGTAACTCTTTTTTTAAACCATCGATCTAACTGTATGAGGGCTTGTTTTTTGCGGGACAAGTTGTGTATTTCAATGGTGCTATTTAATGTACCATATAATGTACTGAAAAACTTTAAAAAATTCTAAGTGGAGCGAAATGAAAAAAACAACAACATTGCGCTATGTTACGGTGCATCTTGTTTCTACGGGGCACAAACTGCAACAAAAATGACATTATAACTTTATTTTATGGATCAGTACGATTACTACGATACCAAACTTATATAGTTAATTTTTTTGCTGTACTACTTGTATTTTTTTAAAACATATTTAATTTTTAAAAATTATTTTCTGTCTCCATCTTCTGCGCACAATAACTTTTTGATTTTTTTATCGACATACTTGTGTGAGAGCTCATTTTGTGCGGTACATCCTGTAGTTTTCGTTGGTACTATTTTTCAATAGATTAGACTTTTTGGTCGCTTTTTATTACATTTTTTCTTGGACACAGGGTGACCAAAAAAGCGCATTTTTGGCATTCTTTATTTTTTTTTTCAGACGACGTTCAGCATGAGGCGTAAATAATGTGTTACTTTGATAAATCGGACTTTTTTGGACACAGAAATACCAAATATGTATTTTTGTTTTATTGTTTAGATTATTCTATTGTAAATATGGCAAAGGGGGTGGGGTGAACTTTTGTTACTTTTTTTTAATAACTAGAAAACTTTATTGTTCTTATTCCTAGTCCTCCTAGGGATCCAGAACATGTGATGCTTTGATTGCTTTTGCAGTATGATGTAGTGCTATAGCTTTACATAACACTGCGATCTGACAGGCAGCCTATCAAGCCACCCCACAGAGATGGCCTGATAGGCATACTGCCAAGACAGCCCTGCAGCCATTCAGAAGGTCCCTGACTGCCATGACACCCGCATGGCCCCCCTGCATCATAGCTGACCAACCCGGAGGCTATATTGAAGCTTTAGGGTGCCATGGCAACCCATCAGTACCCTGTGATCACATCACAGGGGTCCGATGGGTGAGAGAGGGAGCCACCCTCCTGTCAGCCTTTTACGTGCTACAGTCGCATTGACCATGGAATGCTATGGGTTAAACAGCAGCGATTAGAGGTTTTTCTAGTCCATGCTGCTTGAGCAGATGCCAGGCTGTCATCCAGCAACCAAGCACCCACAGCCCAGCTTCTAATGCAGCACCGTAAAAAGGTGTATGGGCGGCCGTTAAGGAGTTAATAACGGATTGTACATTCATTGTGTGTTTCCAAGAATGATACAATGTATCAATTTGAACAATGTATCTATTTGATCAAGCAAGGTCATTGTTAAAGGGACACTGTCGTTACCTTTGATCCCTATGAACTACATTATGGGGTTCAAAGGTTTGGGAATGGGGATTCTGTGGGGGAACATGGAGTACGAGGAGGAATGGGAAATATGAGGGGTAACAGAGAGCCCGAGGAGTGACGAGGAGTACGTAGAGAAACAGGGAGTACGTGGGGGGAGTATGAGGAGGAACGGGCAGTATGAGGGGGAACAGGGAGTACGAGGAGGAACAGGGAGTACAAGGAGGAACAGGGAGTATGAAAAGGAACAGGGAGTACGAGGAGGAACGGGTAGTATGAGGAGGAACAGGGAGTATGAAGAGGAACAGGGAGTACAAGGAGCAATGGGGAGTACGAGGAGGAACGGGAGAAAGAGGGAGAACACGGAGACCAAGGGGGAATGGGTAGGAAGGGAAGTCCAAGGAGGAACAGGGAGTACGAGGAGGAACGGGTAGTAGTAGGAGGAACGGGTAGTACGAGGAGGAACAGGGAGTACGAGGAGCAACAGGGTGTACGAGAAGGAACGGTAGAAAGAGGGGGAACAGGGAGACCAAGGGGGAATGGGGAGGAAGGGAAGTCCAAGGAGGAACAGGGAGTACGAAAAGGAACAGGGAGTACGAGGAGGAACGGGTAGTACGAGGAGGAACGGGAGAAAGAGGGGGAACAAGGAGACCAAGGGGGAATGGGAGGAAGGGAAGTCCAAGGAAGGACAGGGTGTACGAGAAGAAAACTGGGAGTCTGAGGGGGAACGAGAAGTCCAAGGAGGAATGTGGTGTACGAGAGTGGAACGGGGAGTCAGAGAGGGAACAAGTTGTACGAGAGGGGAACAAGGTGTACAAGAGTGGAACAAGGTGTAAAAGAAGTGAGGGGAGAGTCAATGGGGGAATGGCGAGTCCTGGGAGGAACATGGAGTCCAAGGAGGAATGAGGTGTACAAGGAAGTGTGTTTTACACTCAACCAGGTGCCCTGTTCCTCCCATAGAGATAAATAAGGATGTGCACGCAGAAACAGTCAAGCTGCTGGAGTAGTGACCTAGTTCATCATCCTGGTTCCTTCCATAACTGTCAAACATGTTTGTCTTACCTTGATGCACTGTGCAAACCTGTCTTGTTATTTCCGATATGTGTGTTGCACAGCTGCAGCGCTAGAAGGGTTAAGTGTTAATAAAATCAGAGCCTGCATGTAAATGTATCAAGTCTTTCATGTCATATGGTATGAGAAGGTATAAATGTGAGTGATTGAGAGCGGGAGTTAGTTCATGTCTTCAGGAGTGTTGCTGTTCAGGAGGTTCAGGTACATGGGGACACTTTCAGTTCCCGTGTACTGAAGCATGGAAGAGGAGAGATTTCCCGTGTTACTAGTCATAGGATGGTAATGGAGTGAGCCTCAAGAGTGAGAGAGCATTTGTAAGTAACTACTTTCTGTCAAGGCCAGTGCAGAGGTACTACCTAAGCCTCTAATTTTCCTTCGCGGCTGTCTGAAGTCTGGATCACCGCATAGAAGCACACCCTTTAATTGTCACACCCACGTGTCTCCAAGTCTGGATGGAGGTACTGCAAGATAATAATCTCTGTTCACACATGTGCGTCTTTGAGTTTATGAGAGCTGTGTGGAGGTACTAAGTTCTAAAGTCTAGTCATTTGTCTGCACTGTGAAGTCTTCAATTGAACTGCCTTGTACTGTCTGTTTTCAAGTTTCAAGTAAAGTTTATGCCAGGCTCTACCCGTTCCTAGAGACCCGTGGTACCAAAAACTGTCTGTGGCTAAATTTCTTATCTGCTGATGGTCATACTGGTATGTGTAGGAATGGTGGCGTCACATGTGACAACTAATCCCAGGTGGCCTGCTGTGATACTCTGGCCTTGGCTCCATGTGTCCCTCCGGAAAATAGCCTGGTAAGTGCTGCTGTGACAAGTAAGCACTCTACCCTCCCAGCTCCCCCACTGTGCTGGAGCAGGGACACAGTGCAGGAACGCTGTGGCTGCTGAGTATACCTCCCCCTGTCCCCCATAACGTAGTTAATGGGGCTCTCAGGTGATGAGAGGCTCTTTTTAATATGACTGCATTTACCGGAGGGCGGATCATGAGTGGATCTGTCATGGTTACTGGTTTTTCTTCTTTGTATAGATAGTGCAGCAGACAGCCCTTATTCCATCCAGGGACATCCTGTAAAAAACTGAGCCATTAAATGAATAGTTAAACAGTCTGTAGGTGATGTCTGCCATTGTATGGAGTCCATCTCAGGCATCCACCTGACAATGAACTGTTTAAGGGTTGACGCTCACTGGCGATTTTATCTTTCTTGCGCTGCGAGAGCACGAGAAAACTCTCGCCTCGCAGCGCAAGAAAGACGCCAGTATAGAACTGGCATATCGCTAGTGGTTTCAGTGGGGCCAGTGGCAGAAGCGCTAGCCCCATCGAAAACATAGGGAGAATGCCGCGGACTTCTGCCACAGCTGTCACAGCAGTCACAGCTGTGGCAGAAGCTCGCGGCATTCTATCCCATTGTTTTCACCGATCCTATTGAAAGCACTGCTTTGTCAAGCCCCGCGGAATGATTATCAGGGAAGGGCTTAAAATATAAGCCCTTCCCCGATAATCAGCAAAAAGTGTTTAAAAAAATTTACTCACCTCTCCGTCGCTCAGCCGCGTCCTCCTGGTGGCTCCCCTGCACTGCTATTAAGCTTTTTCAGCAGTCGGGGATTTAAAAATCCCTGCCTCCTGAAAGGGCTGTGCAGATTGGCTGAGGGCTCAGCCAATAGCAGCTACTGCTTAGCTATTGGCTGAGCGCTCAGCCAATGACACATAGCCCTTAGCTATTCATTCATGAATAGCTAAAATCTATTTAGGTCTAAAAATCAAATGATATCTACCTGTTTAAACAGGCAGTTGCTCATCTATGACCAACTGCCTGTTTACTGTAAATGGAGGTGGGTGAAACAATCCCCGGCTGCTCTACCTCCATTCACTGAGCAATGATCCTCCAGTGTAAAAGCACAGGAGCCATTATTGTTTGGACAGCTAGCGGGTGTTTCTGTGTTTGACAGTTATCCCATATAAGGCTAGGTTCACACTGGGTGTATTCCCGACGGAAATCCCGTGGTTTGGCCACAGCAAAAACCGTGAGATTTCCGCCGGGAGAACCGCCGCGGAAAACCCCACGTCCGCGGCTTTGAAGCGGCCCGGCCGCTTGCTCTTCCGCTGCGGCCGCGCTGTCCTCTAAAAAAAAGAATGGACATGCTGCATATTCTGAAACCTGACTTACCGCAGCGGATTGGCCGTCCTGTGTGGACGAGATTTCTGAGAAATCTCATCCACATGGCTGGCTAATCCCGAGACTAGCGGCCGCAGGCGGATTTGCCGCGGCGAAATTCCGCACAGAATTTCCGCGGCAAATCCGCCCTGTGTGAACCCAGCCTTAAAGGGCCCTTAAAGGGGTTATTTAGGAAGCAGCCACCAGGATACATCGAGGTTGGAGTGGAGGTACTGCTCTGACCGTTGTATAACAGCCGGTGGTTGAAATTGCAAGCACAGCTCTGAGTGAAATCAATGGGACCCCAGCCTGCAATTAGAAGCGCAGCTCCCATTGATTTCAATGACGGCTGCGCCTGTAATTACGAGTACCGACCACTACACAGGGGTCGGAGCAGTAGCTTCCAGTCCGGCCCTCGTGTATATTGGCGGCTGCTGCCTGAAAAAAACCTTTAATCTCAAGAATATCTACAGAAAGAGTCAACCCTTCCACAATAAACATTTTGTAGACCTGAAGTGTTTCCGCGTACTCAAGCCTCATATACATGAATCCCGCCATTAGAACCATCCAGACTTTATTCAGACACAAAGAAAAGTTGAAAAGAAACATAAAAGAATCTTTATCTGTCTTTCCTACACTTTGTGTGACTTGGATTGCACCATCCACCATCCCTGCCTTGCTTATCATATTGTTTTTTTACATTTGGTGTCACTTGTGACGGCGCCCCGTCCTGCCTTGTGGCGTACTTGCTGGGAAAGCTTGTTGTCAATGAGTCATCTGTCTGTAGCAAGACTGTCCGCACTGACCCGCTCTGTTACCTCTCACCCACTGAGGAGCTGTACTATAGAGCAGGGAGATCTGGGAGACCCAAGGACACGTAACACACGTGTGGTTGGGATTTACTGCAACAGAAGATCACTTAATTCCAATATTTTGTAGTTGTAATTAAGGCTCTGCTCACTTGAGCTTCAGAGGATTCCTTGCCTTTCACAGGGAAAAGAGCGCTGCATGAAAGATGCCAAAATAACCAACACCTTGTCAGAACCCCATTATAAACTACAGGGAACCACTAGTGCCCATCATACAATGGTTCTGCCACAACGTTCTGTTTATAACAGAAGCCACAACGCCGATGTAAGCGGAGCCCGGCGACTTCTCATGTCTTCCAAAATAAGAGTAGATACAATAGTAGTAATATCGGCAGCGTTCGGCACCTGGGATTACCTATAATATATATCAGCAACACAGCAATATCTATAAAATACCAGCAGTGCCCACATTATGGAGCTGTAGGGTGAGGGGATGGGGTCCAGGGAGCTGTTATTCTATTTTCCCTGTGTCCCCCTTCTAGGGCTGTGCACACACAGTGACTCTCCATGAGGCTGTGCACGCTCTCATTCATCTCTGTGGGAGAGCGTGCACAGCCTTGTGAGATGAGTCACTGTGTGTGCTTGCACCGATTTCTTGGGGCACCTGATGTGTATGAAAAGCATCTGCCGGGACCCTCCATCCCTTCACCTGTCATGACAGAGACTCCCTACTGCTACAACAGTGCCCTAACTAATGGGCCATCTAGATCAGCCAGCTACCAGGTTGAATGATCCCGCTCTCTGATTTTCCTACATTCCTCCTTACACTGATCGTAGGAAATTACATCTGAGAAGCTAACAGGAATCACTTGTAAAGAGGTGGTGTAGATGCCACCACCCACCTTACCCCATTACCAAAAGCACAAACTGTGCTGCCATTTGTTCTTGAACAGATGGAACAAGACATCTACAGCGCCACCTATTGGAAGGCAGCATTCCTGGATTCAATGTCAGACATTTTAACAAGCCCTATAACAATGTATGGGAATATGAGCCAAAGCCAGAATCTTCTGCAGAAGGAGAAGACAACCATCCACAGAGAGCCGTTTCGGGATAATTCAAAAACACCTCACAGCGGCTCCGTGCAATTTTGATCCTGAGATGTGTTGTGCGTGCTTCAGAGGATCGTAAGTGTTTCTCATTAATTTCACATGGCGTGCGATGTCTATTAATGTCCTATTGAAAACAATGGGCGAGCGTTCCGAGGGAACATGAAAAGACAGAACATGTAGCGATTTTTATCCAGTAAGAGAAAAAAATAGCCGATGCGAATAAGTGCATTCAAAAAGATTGAGTTTAAAATTGGACTGTCCCCTGACTCCGGTCAAAAGAGTACAGATAAAGTTCACACACAAAAACGCACAAAACCTGCGCAAGTGCGATATTGAGCCAAGGAACTCTGTTCATTAGGTGGTGAAGTGGTTTTCTACCCCTATACCCTGTCTTTTGATTTGTGGGGGTCGCAGCAGTGAAGTACCCCAGTCACCTATGCTATATTAAGGCCGGCTTCACACTGGTGTAAGTGTATTTATGCGTGCATTTCTTTTGCGTATTTGTGCGATGGGTGTTGCGTTTTTGCAAGCGCATGTTGTGTATTTTTGCAAGTATGCTCACAATTTCAATGAGCAGTTAAATAATTTTAATATGTGCTATGTTCATGCGCAATATGCACGAAAATAGAACACACTGAAACAAATGGGTTCTTTTCACTGCATATTGTGTGCACATGCATTCACGGATGTATTTATGCATGTATTTGTGTATGCAATACGCAGAGAATAGAACCTATTGATATCAATGGCTTTGTACACCTTTCCAGATTTTGCGTGTGCATTTTCAGTCGCGCGCAAAAAAAAAATAGAACATGCTGTATTTTTCTGCATATTTGCACACCAAAGGTTCCCATAGAAGACAATGGGGGGGGGGGGGGGGGTGTGTGTGCACAAATGCATGCGCAATACGCGAAGTGATGCGTGAAATACTGCGTACTTGCGCGGGACAATGAACACATCTGGAACTCATTAGCCATTTCAAGCTGTTTGCTGCTTCGCAAATGAACATGCTCTGCAGGCACAAAAGGTACAATACAATACGCCGAAGCATGCACAAAAACCATTGTTCCTTCTAGAAATACGCAGCCCTCAAGTGCATGCAGATATGCTTCTGCCCGTGTGAAGCCGGTCATGACTTCTGGGAAAACCACTTTAATGATGGGAGGCAGGGTGTCTGTGGGTGCTGCGCAGCCGGGAGCAGGGTGGTGTATGTATGCAGCACGTTTTTATTCTGCTTGCGCCTGATGTGTCGGAGAACCTGCAGTGCTGCACTGCGGTGGAGCACTGCCTCACTGCTGCACCCTACAGGCACCGTTGTTGGTAGCCGGCACACTGATTGCTCCACACTAAGGGTGGTTTTACACTGGCGATAAAATTGCACGATTTGAGTGAAAATGCAGAATTATAAAACTGATGATTTTCAATGGTTTCATTCCCATTTGCGATGTTGTCGCTCTTGCGATGTGGCATGAAAATAAAATCGCGGCATGTCATATGTTTCTGCGTTTTTTTTTCTAGCTCATGTTTCTCAACGGAGCATCCTTTTTATCGCAACGCACAAACTTGCAATTTTCATGCGATGTGCTTTTAACATTAGAAACTCTTATTGGCTTTTGCGTGATCTCATCGCGTGAGAAAATCATGGGCGGCAGCGATTTTCACAAGAAAAAGCATCACTGATGCTCAAAAGTTGCCTGAACAAAGCTGCGATTTTGCTGCGATTTTCTCGCAGCGATATTACGGACGCTAGTGTTAAGGAGCCTTACCAGTCTGTTAATCGCATCATGTCTGCAGATGTACAATAACATGAAACCTCCTCAGCAGCCTTCTTTCACGTCTTGCGTTCTGTGATTGACAATATTAAAATTCATTAAGTCCTCCAAGGAACCTCCAAGGAAATTCCTGGACTGTCAGCAGGAATACTTTAGACCAGGCTCACCCAGCTGTAAGCGGATCCACTTGCAGAGGCCTGCAGAGGATTCCAGCTGTGAGCCCCACCAGTGACCTTGCGTATGGCTATAAAATTGTACTATGTATGATGCTTACTCAGGCAGTCTATACCTTTCTTTTTTTGTTTGTATTTCCGTTGCTTAGCAAGGATACGGATACCTGCCGCTCATATACAATGTAATGGTGTATGAGCTGCGGGTATATCCGTGACCATAGAGAACAACGGGCTCTATGTAACGAATATCTGCAATAAAATAGAACATGCGATTTATTTTCTGCTAGCAGATTATGCCGACCCGTTAATGTGAGCAGAACTGTGTAAATCAATGTATTTGATTGATCCGTGTATTACCGGGGATCAAACACTCATAGAATCCGCAATTCAAACCTGGTGGTGTGAGACCGGCCACCTCAGCTGATGTTGTCCTGCTTAATCCCTTCTACTTGAGACAAGTCAGGTAATCCTGATTGACTGGCTCCTGTCTACAATTTTGCATCTGACTGAACCCGCTCACCCTGCGGAGGGGAAGGAACGTGCAGTCTCTCCTCGCTGCACACAATTATTGTGGTGATGGCTCGTAGCTCAATATTTACATTCCCTCCTGAAATCATTACATATTTACAGAATCTGATCTGTGGAATCCACGCGGGTCATCCATGCGGAAGATCTGCATATCTAGCCGCCCATAGAGATACATGGGTGTCCATAAGTGAAATACAGCATGCGGAATTGATTTGCGGACCTTTTGGTCCAGAGAAAAAATCCCAGCCTGCTCCATTTCACTGCGGATCTTGCACGGATGGCTTCCATTGAAGTCAATGGAAGATATCCGATCCGTGGCTCATCCACAATTGAATTGCGAATGGGCAGCGGATTCTGCAGGAAAGCAGGAGTTTAAAAAAATGTGGCGCGCTGACTAGCGCTTCCACAAATATCCGCAGAAGTAGAATCCCACAGTGTCCTTGGCCGCGGGCAGGGTCGGATTTTGCTGCGGGTTCCTACTTGCAGAATCCGATCCGCCCGTGGACATGAGGCCTAAACAGGGTTTGTCAGCAAAATGTACATTTTTTTAAAATATGCGCTCGCGGTCTGCACGCAATAAGCACGTCCCCTAGTGTTGTACAGTGTGATGTAGACTGCTGTTTCTCACCATTTAGCCTTTTCTCTTGCCGCTGTATTGTTTACTTTGTCTGTCATGGCTGACGGACTCCCTTTACATGAAGGTATGATTACCGCGCATTATGAGTGAGTTGTATGTGCATGTTATACGCAATAATTCGCAGGCAATCAAATAAATTTTTGCTCCCCTTTGCATATAGGAATTGCATAAAACGTGGCGCAAAAAAGAACCCAGAATGTTCTATTTTGCTGCGTATTACTCGCGCGAGAGAGACCATTGTTCTCTATAGGCAGGTAATTAACGCCGCCCACATGCAATTACTTTGTGTATAGGCGGCATGTATACAGCATGGGAAACATAAACAAAAAACCTATGAAGACCGCATGACAGCGTGCGTGAGATACGTTTACACATGCGCTCATGTGAGCCAGCCAGTATGAATGAGCCCTTAATGCAGGCCTAACGGTTATAAGCAACCAATTTACTGCTAAGTAATTTCTTACTCCAAAGTATCTGCGATACAACAACGCAGGAACCTCGCAGACAGTCCTGATGAACCTACTACTATGTGCTAACTGTTTGCCCGGTTGATCGATCCAAGACATGATGCTGTGCGTTAGAGATTGGTGCACCTCTCACAGTGCGTGTAAGTATTCTTTATCCTAAGGGGTCATTCACACAGGCTGCATATTTACCCAAACAAAAATCGCATTTTCCTGCGTATTTCGCTCACTCCTTGCACAAATACACTGGTTTCCTGCACGTTCACCGTGTATTTCCATTGGCCCGTTCACTTCAAGCCTATTGCGGTACTTAATACACATTGAGCATCAAGTGCTGCGGAATAAGTTGGCGCTATACTAATAAAGATTATTATTATTAACATCATTTGAAAACATACGCACATGTGAACAAACCTATTGAACTGAATAGGTTCTATTCCCTGTATATCAAGCATGCAAAAATTGCTTCTGTAATACATGGTGCAAATATGCCTGTGTGAAGGAGCCCTAATGAACAAGCTGTGAAAGAACAGCAGCGATGCTGTTAACTCGTCACATATCATTCCCTCTGTCGCTGTGACTCTCCAGGCCTGATAAGGAACATGCGTCCTGTGTAAACTCCAACAGGAAACTAGAAGTCAGACATTATACGACAGGGTCACAGATTACGGGACTATCACCCCATAGCGTCTTCACACATTGTCCCTGAACATTGCTTGCCACGTTGACGACACGTCAGGATTAGTAAGTTCATCATTCAAAGTTATACATTCAGTTGGCTTGGGGAACAAGAAAAACTCGTCCAGACGTCAGTTAACGATTAGCCGGCCATCATGTTTGTAAACAGTAGTAAAGTGCCACACGTGAGAACACTGTGATCCCTTTTTGATGGACAACTCAGCGGCTAGATGCTTCACAACTGGCTGAGTGATCCACTCAAAGCGGGGTCATAAGTGGAAGATTATGCCAAGTGGGGTACCACAAGTCTCTGTGATTTTACCCATCGGGTGGTTTTACTGCCCTACTTTTTTCCTTCAGCTACCAACATTATTTTTGCTGCATTTCCTCCCGTGGCATATAGGGCGATTTCTTTTTATATCTTATTTTTTTTGTTGTTGTTGTTTTACTGGGGGTAAAAAGCTAATAAAAATGTTTTGCTTTTTTTAATTATATTAGTATTTTTTTTATTAGTATATTTATGCTAAAATAAAGTATGGGAATGGGTTTCTTATTTTGTTTTGGACGTTTTGATATACAATATGTATGGTTTTGGCTGGTGTTGGCTGTGGGTCATTTTCTTTTTTATGTATATGTTATTCTTCTCTGTAATTTTTTTACTTTTACTAATTTTTTTTGTAACTATTTTATTTTATGACATCATATAAGACCTCTGGGGGTCATTCACATTGTTTTTTTTTTATTTCATACTTTTCCACTGTAACTGCTTCTCGCTTCTCCCTTCTCCTCTGAGTCCTCGGCTGTGTCTGACAGCCAAGATCCCGACCTGCTGCTGCTTGATTGCAGGAGCAAAGGCTTTATTCTCATGCTATCGGCGGGGATTAAAGCCCAAGACCAAGCGCCATTTATTTACCATGCTGGGTCCTCAATGGGTTAGCAATAAGAAATGGGCAAGGAAAATAAAAAACAAATCACAGAATGGGAGGAATTGAGCTAAGCATCAGCACATGTAAAAAAGACTGGGGTGTCCTGTTGTGTTTCTCAGGCCTGCGGTTCTGTTGGGTTTCTCGGCGCACACCGCTGCAGGTGTGGTTGCTTTGGCTGATGTTGCAGAATTCCCCAACCACTTTCTAGTAGTTGCATTTGTGTAGGTCGCAGTTCACATGGCCTGCACGCACTTAACAGAATGAGCAGCCTTACCTTAGCACAGACCATTGCACTGGTTCTTTTTTATTTGCACCTGTATGTATTTCTCTCTGGGTTACCCACTGGCATATCTTGACTCTTATGGAGCGGCTTTGGCAAACAAGTCAGTCTTTGTAAGGTGCAATGGTCTGCAGAGTGCATGTGTAGTACTGCTCTGCTAGTTGTGACATAGGTGCATCTGCACTAGGCTCATTAGGATAAGTCCTGTGCAAAATGTTTATCTTTATATGCCCTGTGGGTCCAGAAGCCCCACTTTTGAAGGGGAGTACTGTTACGTTGTGCTCCTGGGACTTGTGGTTCTGTGGGTTTCCAGGGGCACACTGCGGCAGGTGGGGTTGATTTGGCTGGCTGCTGGTGTGGAGTTCTCCAGCCAATCACTACCGATCTGCTGCAGATAAATACCGGCCCCTCTCACTAGAGGGTGCTGGTCACTATACTTGACATCCCTAACTTACTTGGAAGTGAGGATGCATGCTGTGCATACCTTTGTTCTCTCAGTTTCCTGTATCGTCTGCATGTATGCGGTTCAGTTTGGTTTCTGTCTGTATTTCTCTTGTCTGAACTCCATATGATGTTTTATTTTGTGTCTGAATTACGCCATATGTCTGATATTCACCATCTGTTGGCTGTCAGATGCCTGGTCCATGTTTGCTTGTCCTACCTGTGCATTGTTGGGTGGATGCCCGAACCTTATTCTGTCCCCTTTGTCCATAGGTAGGTGACGCAGGGGCCTTGTTTTGTCTGTCTGTCTTTCCGTAGGTGTTCAGATGCCTTGAGGGAACAATATTTTATGTTTGATCTAGTATGTTAGGCTGAATGAAGAAAATGTCCATCTAGTTCAGCTTGTTTCAACCCCCTTGTTGATCCAGGGGAAGGCAAAAAACCCCAAGAGGCAGAAGCCAATTAGCCCATTCAGGGGAAAAATTCCTTCCCAATTCCATAATGGCAGTCAGAATAATCCCTGAATAGTTCTTACCTGAATGTTAGAACCGGATCAACAACCTGCTGTAATATAATAGCGCTCTAGAAAGACATCTAGTCCCCCCTTAAACTCCTTTGTGGATTTTGCCATCACCACGTCCTGCCTATTACCATCTAGGGTGAGACAGCTGGCCCCTATGTTCCAGCGTGGGGCTGTCCCTATTGGGACTATCGCCCCGCTTGTAGGCAGGGTTCCCTTGTTATGGTTTAGTTGTCTTGATGAGGACCCTTGACGTAGTCTTATGAGCTTACGTGTTCTGGACAAAATACAAACCAATACCTTGTACTTATTAGCAATTCCATCTGTCTATGTGTATTTGTTTATTGGTAAGCGTTTGACCGCCTGATGTTGATACGCACATCTGATTTATGTTGTTAGTGTTCATTTGAGTGCATTAACCTTCCTGTTTTCCATCCAGCCTCCTAGAGTTTGCATTCATGTAGGTTGCTATTCACACGGCCTACATGAACGTAACATTGAGTATACTAATAGATCACAGACTGAACATGACTATTAAAGCGTTCTGTGGAATCTGTTGTTCTACAGGTTTTGCCAGCAGCTTAGCTTCACAAGTGTGGTTGATTGTGCTGGCTGGGTGTGGTTTTCTCCAGCGAGCCAATTTCTCTGGTCTGTTGCTTATATATACCAGCTCCTTTGTCAGTGCCTGCTGGTTTTTCAATGTACTAGGTCTGTTGTAGGCCTTCTGATCTGTTTGTGCGGGCATTCTCACCAGTTCCGATTCTGTATCTGTATATTTGTACATGTATACCTGTGCTGCTCGGATTATTTACCATCTAAGGATAGTTAGGTCCTTAGGTTCAAGTGTGGGGCCATCCCTATCAGGGCGATCACCCTGCATGCAGGCTGGTATCCTGGGGTTAGTTAAGCTGAGCTGCTGAGAATACATGTGGAACAATAGATGCCAGCAGAACACTCTAAGAATGAGTCGACAGTGTGATGGAGCAGAAAAAAAGGCAAACACCATTCTGGGATATATTAAGAGAAGCAAAAAGTCTAGATAACATGAGGTAATTATCTTCCCCTACTCTTCCTTAGTCAGACCTTATCTGGAATACTGTGTCCAGTTCTGGGCACCCCACTTTAAAAAAAGACCAAGACAAACTGGAGCAAGTTCAGAGAAGAGTTACCAAGATGGTGAGCGGTCTGCAAATCATGTCCTATGAGGAATGGTTAAAGGATCTGGGAATGTTTAGCTTTCAAAAAAAAGGTTAACAGGAGACTTAATAGCTGTCTACAAATATCTGAAGGGCTGGCACAGTGCAGAGGGATTAGCCCTATTCTCATCTGCACAAGGAAAGACTAGAAGCAATGGGATGAAACTGAAAGGGAGATTAGATTAGATATTAGACAGTGAGGGAATCAATGAATGGAACAGGTTGCCATGGGAGGTGGTAAGTTCTCCTTCAATGGAAGTCTTCAGAGACTGGGCAAACATCTGTGTGGGATGATTTAGTGACTCCTGCACTGAGCAGGGGGTTAGACCCGATGACCCTGGAGGTCCCTTCCAACTCTGCCATTCTATGATGAAAATGGTCATTGTAGAACTGCTGCCTTCAAAGGAAAACCATATAAAATTATATTTCTAAATGGGATTATTATAGAGTTTAGTAGAACAAGAATGTCTTCATTTTGTGCACTTTTTATAAGCCATTTTTTTCAGACTGTTTTCAAAAAAAGAAACCAAACCTCACAAACCCCAAAATACAGGTAAAATGTATACAGCCACAGTAGAATTATTTGATTAACATGATCTTGTATGTGTGGTTCATATTTCTAATTGGTTTGTATTTCTGACTGGGCTGAAAACAGATTGACAAACTATATGGGAATTAATGACTATTGATGACTTATCCTTAGGATTGGTCATCAATGGTAGATTGATGTCAACAGCTGGTCGCTGTGCTAGTATAGTGGTACCTTGGGTTATGAGTGCTTCAGCTTGCGAGTTTTTTGACTTGTGAGCAGGTTCTCTCCCAAATTTATGCTCTAAGAGCAAAACTCTGGTTACGAGCCTGCTTGCAAGCTGAGGCTCAGTGGAGGTCTAATACTCACCTATCAGCAGGGTTCTGGTCCTCGCGATGGCCTGCTAATGCTTTGATTGGTTAATCTAGTGCCATGTTAGCCAATGAAAGCAGGCTGTGAGTTAATCAATCATAGCCATTTAATGCTGTCATTGAATGGCTGTGATTGGTTAATCCAGTGCCACGTCAGCCAATGAAAGCCAACGCTGGGTTAACCAATCAGAGCATAAGCTTGCTAAAGGCAGGGCATTCAAGCCCCGCTTCCAGGGAAAAATGCTCTCTCGGCTTGGAGGAGGACTTGACAGCCTGCAGCAGTGCCAGACCATCACGAGGACTAGAATGCTGGCAATAGGTGAGTATTGATGTTTGTTTTTTTTACATGAGGTGTAAAATTGTTCCTATTGAAATGAACTTGAATGCATTAATAGCGTTTCAGTTCATTTCAATGGGGAAAAGTGACTTGACATACGAGTGTTTTGGCTTAATAGCTCCGTCACGGAATGGATTAAACTCGTAAGCCAAGGCACTACTGTATATGGAGCTCATGTGTTCTGGGACCACACCGTTCGGTGCACTGTGCAGCAGCTGTGTTATATGAAGGAGCGCAGTGCAGTACCATACACAGCCACAACCATATGCATTCTAAAGAAAGCCCATTAATAGTTTTACAGGACTTAACTATGGATGGCTTACCTTTATAATAGGTCATTGGTCAAGATAGGAATAACCCTTTAAATTTCCAGAAAACTCCTTTAATTGGTTTATAAAGAAGTGACCCCTAGATGTGTTCTTTGTTTTTCTATGATGAAGCTTAAAGGGTGTTCACAAAATTGACTTTTATCATGTATCCTCATTAAAGCTGATAAAGTGTGATCGTGGGGGGGGGGTCTCGCCATACAGACCCCCATCAATCCTCATCGCTGCACCCCCCATAGTGAGGAGATTGAATTGAGAGGTAGTCAAGCATACATGACACTGCTCCATTCATCCTCAATGGGACTGTCAAAGATAGAGGAGTACTTGTGCAGCATTCGAGGAGCGGGCCCACAGCAGAGGAGATGGCAGGGTAGATAAAGACCTTGTCATGGGTACCTCTACCATCTCCTCCTTTGAGGGTAGCTTGGGACCGGTCCACGTTACTCCTGGAGAAGGTCACAGGGAAAGGGTAACTAACAGTTACTTTGCAGTTCGTTGTCACACGTGACGCCACTGTTCCGTCCTCTGTGGTGAATCCTGAAAATGTAATAAATAGTCCACACACAGGGATAACTTTCTGAGCAAAATCGAGAACAATCACTAGAGCTCGTTTACGTGAAGAAAATAGTCCATAAACGTTACACCCGCCAGTATAACACTGGTGCCAACAGAGGATAGTGGTGTAACAGGGAAGATTCTCAGGATGGCAGATGAAGCGACAGTCCCAGTTATCATGGGGTTCTGCTTCCAGCTACTCTCTTCACTCTCTCTCTCCAGCTCTCTACCGTTACACACATTTGGAAGCGTGATATGGCAGCTACTCTCTCATACTCAGCATGTCCTAGTAAAGCGGAGGCTTCCTGGGTGAAGTGGGCCCAGGGCAAGTAGTTGGCCCTTGCTCAGCTTCTTCCATCTTGGGGTCTCACCGAAGTGGCCTGGTTTCACCTACTCACTGCCTCCAACTGATTACTCCTTTGCCAGAAGTCTAGAATACTCCTCTCATAGTACCCTTGCAAACACATATATGAAAAATGGTCACATGACACACAACATGATACATTTCCCAGACATAACCCAGACGTTAACCCATTCAGTGCCACAGAAGTGCAATACACAACCCAAATACATACACATAGAAGACACTGACAATACAGTTGCGCAAGACAAACACATTCACACTTATGGAGGGGCCCCGTTACTCTGTGCCACTACACTTGTACTTGGCTACCTCTGTCATCCCTATTGAAATGAATGAAGTAGTAACGCGCAAGCTCAGCCATTGCTTTATTCAATCTCTACGTCACTGCAGGAGTGCAGTGGGGAGAGGGGAACCCCTGTTCTCAGGATCAGTGGGGGGGGGGGGGGGGGGCTCAGTGGTGAGTTTCCCACTTATCAAACTTTATCACCTATCCTGTGGATCAAAGTCAATTTTGAGAATACCCTTTAAGTTTTTATATAAAGGTCAGTTTAACCAATTGGTTAGGTGGACATGCAGATGCCGTTTACAGAAGATTGTACATACCGCTATTGTTACGGCACTCTGCCCCCCGAGCGCCAGTTGGGGTGCCCTGATCTCCTGCACCCCACTGTCCCTGCCTACTTGCCTCGGCCCTGGCTAACCCCAGGCGGACAACTGGGCGGCAGTCCCTGCGCTGGCTAGGGACCTGGCGACTACCTGGATGGAACTACTAACAGGGGACAGAGTGCCGACAGGAGAGGCAGGTGTAACAGACCAACAAAACTACTAGGTGAATCAAGGCTGGAGGTGTAGCTCACAGGCAAACGAAAGGATACTGACAAGCAACTAGGACAGACTAGAATAGACCTGACTAGAGGCTAGCAGAACCAATAACTGGCAGTGAGTTCAGGTCACTGCCAGCCTTTTAACTAAAAGCCTCCGCCCAGGGGCGGAGAGTGGGAGGAGCCGACTCTCCCACTGTTGCATAAGGGAGGTGGATGAGAGCGGGCGGCACCCTACGGGCGGACACGCCCACGCCGCAGCACGCTGGCTGCTCCACGCTGCTGCACGCTGGCTGCTCCACGCCGCCGCACGCTGGCTGCTCCACGCCGCCGGGAGATCCCTGACAGCACAGCTCCGGGACGCCGAAGCCGAGCTCGAAGCGGCGCGCGCCGGCCGCGGGACCCAGCGCCGCCCTGCATGGTAACAGCTATGTGCATTTATTAAATCTGACTATAAAAAATCTGTGTTGAATCAGACTCTGCTTAAAAAATTATTGCAATAATGGAAACTCACAGATGGAAAGGTTCTTATGAGACTAGGTGCACATTAGCTATAATGTGAGTTGCACCCAAGAGATGTGGGCACATCGTGTATCGGATAGGATTCGGACACCTGTCCATGTACCGCCTGACATACATGGACTCTGTACATTGACATGCATTAGCATATTCTATTTTTCGTCTGTGTGTAGTGGCGTGTAGCACCTGTTTCTGGCCCCTCCATAATTGTCATATATGTTATGCCTTCATTGTGGATGCACTGTGCAAACTGTATAGTCTTCTGTTATGTGTATTGTATTGCACAGCTGCAGCAACTGAGAGGTTAATGTTTGAAGTTGACTGGAATATGTCTGGAAAATTGACAATATCTGTCCTGTCACGTGATGTCTGTACCCTATAAATATGAGTGCTTGAGAGTAAGTCTGGGTTTTTCCTGATGTTCAATGGTTGAGAGAGGGGTAAGAGTGACGGCCACATGGGGGTGATAGAAAAGGAGAAAAGGTATCCTGAGGCCTTCCATGCCAGGAGCCACCTCTGAGGAAAGAGTGAAGAGTCCGCCATGCAGAGCTTTCTACAAGGAGTCTGAGTGAGTGTCAGTGGAGTGTCGTGTTGGTCCTCCGGAGTTGTTCAAAGTCCCAGACAGTGTGTGTGTCCAGGAGCGGAGCACTGTAAATAACACAGACTACGGCCCGATTTCATCTTGAGTTCTTTCTCCCTGACTGATCACTATCAAGTTGTCTTTTCCTGCACATGTGAGTAAGCTGTATTGTACTACATTTCTCAAGTAAAGTTTCCAGTCACTGTCCGTTCCCAGTGACTGAGTTATTCAAGTTAACCAATGTGTGGACTCTCTTTATTCATTCGCTGGATAATCTATGGTGAGAAAAGGAATGGTGGCGTCACGAGTGACAACTTCAAGTCTACTACACGTATTCAGGTAATCGCTATCCAGCATTGCCTGGAAGAGGCCTAGCAGTACCTTGGCCGAGGTTGCATGCTTCCCTCTGGGGAGGAGTTTGGAAGAGCCTCCGTGACAAGTGCTATTTCTACCCCGCCAACTCCTCAGCGCGTGCCTCGTGTCTCAGGGCCTGTAGGACGCTACATGTGCATCGGCTAGAACGCTCCATGAGTTTTTACACGAGGACCATAGATCTATGTGAAAACAAATCCATCTATATAGCCTCATAGACCATATTAGTACCATGTGTTGTCCGCGGATTACCACACAGCTGCTAATACAAAAGTGTGTCGGAGGCTTAATGTGTTTTTCATTCTTGGTTGCGAAGGACAGATGATATTACTGATAGAAATGCTGAAAAGTATGCTATGCAATCCTTTTGCGGTATTAATCCCGTGCTGTACCGCATGTACATTCTTATTCTGCATGCTCACCTGAGTTGGGGAATCCTTAATTGGCAAAATGTGTAACAGATCTCCTCTTAGGTGAGATGTCAGGCAAGAAGGAGGACAGTGCAATATTCCCCTTCTCAGAACTTGGTTCTGGGTCCATTTTCATAATTTAATAATAGGAATACCTTCCTAACATACTGTGGACATGCAGCCTTAAGAGGGGGCCCAGACGGGGCAGATTTGCTGCATGGAAATTGGTGGCATTTATAGTAGCAGCAAAGTGACTTTGAAAATTTCATTCACAAGCCGCAGAAATACTCCGTACAAGACCCGTGCGGAATTCAATTATGTAGTATGTTACTTTTATCGCCATTTCTGCTGCAGAATTCCCCTCTTCTCAATGAGGGGGTAAATACTGCACCAAACAGTATATACAACGATAGGGAGGTAAGATGTTGGGGAATGTTCTCCTCTGATTCTGCTGAACATAAAATCCTGGCATATTTAATTTGTTTGAAGATTTATTATTTTTATATGTTACTAATATTTAGTAATCTCATATTAATAGCTTTATATTAGACTAATTGTACAATAACCCGCTCTGCTGGCTTAGACAGTCATTAGGTGACCATTGTCACGGCCAGCTCCACATGTTCTACTCATGGACAAGGGTCAATTTCCCTTAGACTTTGACCGCCATAAACACCCACACGTCTAGCGCAAAGAGCTGGAGGCCGCTGCTCTACTAATGTTTATTATCGGTGCTAGTAATGCTTTTATTCTCTCCCGTTTCCTTTGCAGACAGTCATAATATGCCCCATGAGGCTGGATCATATGAGAAATTCGTCCCGATATCGCGCTTGCCAATGTGCGTTTACAGGCTGATGCGAGGCGGTTTTCAATCACAAAATGCGTCACATTGTTTCTGTGAAATCGCTATCACCAGGCAGGTGTTTCACATGCGTCAGAGGATTGCAACTGTTTAGCATTGAATTCAATGGGAAACATCACATCGCACTCATTTGGCACATCTTATGACACGTGTCAAATACAAGGCCCGCAGGCCGAATCCAGCCCCCTGCCTCATATTATGTGGCCCGCAGCGTGCTGACTCCGCTCACCACTGTAGCGATTACCAGCTGGGGTGCCGCAGCTCCCCGCTGGTAATCACGCTGTTAGCTATGGCGTCAGTGTGCAGCTGGGATTCTCCTCCCCTGAGTCCCCTGCTCCTCAGTTCTGCAGGAGAGGACTCAGGCAGGAAGCGTGCCAGGGCGCACACACTGACATTAGTGCGCATCCGGGCTCAGCGCCAGCAGAGGAGGAGCGGTGCTGACAGCAAGGAGGAGGTATTCATGAATAGCTAAGATATTGGTATTCATGAATGAATAGCTAAAAGCTATCTGCCATTGGCTGAGCGCTCAGCCAATAGCTAAGCAGCAGCTGCTATTGGCTGAGACCTCAGCCAATCCGCACAGCCCTTTCAGGAGGCGGGGATTTTTAAATCCCCGTCTGCTGAAAGAGCTCAGTAGCAGTGTCGGGGAGCCAGCCGGAGGACGCGGCTGACAGCAGGAGAGGTGAGTAACTTTTTTATTATTTTTTTAACCCCTTTTTTATGATTATCGGGGAAGGGCTTATATTTCCAGCCCTTCTCCGATAATCATTCTGCAGGGCTTGTCAGAAACCACTGCTTTCAATGGGATCGGCAGCAGTGCCGATCCCATTAAAAGCAATGGGATAGCATGCCGCTGACTTCTGCCACAGCTGTGACAGCTGTCACAGCTGTGACAGAGGGTTCCTTCATCCCCGCGGTCCCCACGGGGATGAAGGAAACTCCTGCCACAGCTGTGACAGCTGTGACAGCTGTGGCAGAAGTCCGCGGCATTCTCCATATCTTTTCAATGGGGCTAGCGCTGCTGCCGCTGGCCCCGTTGAAAAGACTGTCACAGCAATATCGCAGCGATTTTCTTGCACTGCTCTGCGAGAGTTTTCACTTACTCTCGCAGGGCAGTGGAGAAAAAAACGCTAGTGGGTGAGAGCCCTAAGGAACAGATGTAGAAGTGCCAATAAATTTTCTGCACAAGCCAGCAGGTCTGCTGCTTGTTTTAAAAGCATTGTCATAAAGTTTACAAAGACAAAATCTTTCAGGTGAAGAGATCACTCAAGCACAAGCCTCTTACTCCTCGTCCTTCTTCAAGTGAAAATCAGTAGAGTTACCCAAAATTATGCCAAGGGAGAGAGCAGATCTGCTGCTTGTTTTAAAACCAATGTCATACATTTTACAAAGGACAAATTCTACTGTGTTAACAGAACAGCCAAGCACGGGCTTTCTCCAAGGAAGAGCCATAGAGCTACAGGCGCCTCTTGTAGGAGAAGGAGGAAAAAAGGTGTCGGAAGCAGGAGAAAGAGAGCAACAGCATCACCACCAGCAATAGCACCTTGAGGGTAAAGTTTGGTATTTGATATAAATCTATACTCAGTCTTATATGCTGCTACCCAGTAATGATCTGATGCTTTGATGTGGACTATGGGACGGTCCTACTGCAAGCACTGTAGCATAAAAACACTTATATGCCTCAAAGTGCCTAAGGCTGATGACCCACATTCCTCGGGTCAGGCCTAAGAGTGTCCTCCGGCCAGTCCCGCTATTCACGTAGAATAGCTGGGGTTAGTGATAGATTGAAGGAACGCTGCATAGGCGCTGCCACTGCTTCTGGACCTATACTATTCCAGTTCTCTTCTTGCTCCTTCTGCTCTTTTTCCTCTATACTTCTCCCATGGGCGGGGAAATGTGTTAGATAAGATTTTCCCCTTTCTTGCCCAAAGCCACCCTACCTGTGGTATTGAGTAGAGTTGGACGGGCCAGATAGTCGGAAGATTGATATCCCTTCCTCTCCCTCCTGTGACAACAACACACTTGAGGCCCTGTAGCATTTGTTCCAGCAGGTTGACAACAGGGATGGTCATACTGATCAGTACGTTATCATGACTGACCACTTTGGAAGTAACATCCCTCTTATAGAATATTATATATATGCGCTCATTGTTAGTAACATCCCTCCCCTGTGATTGTGACGCTGATATAAGTAAGTGATTATAATATCAGAGCAAATGGATAATTTATTGTGGAGAACTGACCCTTTGTAGGGAGGCTCTAGTATCCTGTTGTACCGCCTCTAGCTTGGATACAAGATGTCATACGGGCAGACATTGAGGTTTTAGTACCCTGCTGTACTGCCTCTAGCTTGTATATAAGATGTGATACAGGTGGACACGGAGGCTCTAGTACCCTGTTATACGCCTTCTAGCTTGCATACAAGATGTGATATGGGTCCATGGAGGCTCTAGTAACCTGTTATACTGCCTCTAGCTTGGATAGAAGGTGTGATACAAGTGGGCATGGAGGCTCTAGTACCCTGTTGTACTGCCTGTAGCTTGGATACAAGATGTGATATGGACGGCCATGGAGGCTCTAGTACCCTGTTGACACACCTCTAGTTTGGATACAAGATATGATACAGGCTGGCATGGAGGCTCTAGTACCCTGTTGTACCACCTCTAGCTTCGATACAAGATGTGATATTGCCGAGCGCAGAGGCTCTAGTACCCTGTTGTATTGCTTCTAGCTTGGATACAAGATGTGATACAGGCGTGCATGGAGGCTCTAATTCCCTGTTGGATCACCTCTAGATTGGATACAAGTTGTGATACAGCAGGCATGGAGGCATACAGGTTTTGTATCGTATCCTGCGGCATATCGGTCCACATTTTCTGTAGTTGAGCATTTAAATCATGCAAACTCGTAGTCTGTTGAATTCGGTGTCCCAGATGGTCCCATACATGGTCTATTGATGATAAATCTGGTGACTGGGCAGGCCACAGAAGTGTGGCACTGTTGTGGGGACTTTCCTGTGACCCCCTTGTGTGTGCGGCCGAGCATTATCCTACCAGAAAATGCCTCTTGGCAGCCGCCATGAGAGGAACACATGTGGCAGCAGGAACATATTGCTGAGCTGTCATTGTCCTTCGTACTACTACTAGGGGGACCGACTGTCATATGCGATGGCCCCCCAGACCATCACACCAGCAGGAAGCAGTGTGCCACTCTACAGCAAAGGCAGGATTGAGGTGCTCACCACAAGGTGTCCAGACACTAACACGTCCATCGTCAGCACCCAAACTAAACCTGGATTAATCGCTGAAGACAACTCGGTTCCACGCCGTAGCATCCAGTTTCGTTGTTCACAACAACACAGCAAACTAAGGCGATTGCAGGTGGGTGTCGAAAGCAGTACATGTAATGGGGGCTGTGAGACTAAATTTCCTTCTGCCAAACACCTCGAAATGGTTCCGACAGACACAGTGGTGTAGCGATGGTGCCACCTGTCTCTGGATGGTGGACAATGAAACAGTTGGAGCTGCTGGTGCTTGTTGGACCATCAGACAATGCTCTCTACTGGTATTGTGTAGGGGGCGTCCCAAGCCTGTTCACCTTGTGAGCCCTCACTCACTGGTCCCAACACCTCCTAACAGTCTGGTAAGAATGGCCCAGGTGTCAGCAATTTGTTGATATAATTATCCAGCTTCTCGCATCCTAATAATGGACCCCTCTCAGACTCTGGTAATGGGGTGAAATCTCTTCCCTGCATTGTGGAGGCATCCACACAAGTGGAAGAAGAGGTCACTATACACAAGGAGTCTCCGAGAGCCTTTTATAGGATAAGGGTGTAACCACTTTTAGGACCTCAGGTGGGTACTGGTGCAATACGTCTCCACCAGCAGAATGGGTGGAGAGATGGGTTGTGTGGCCTCAGTGACAGGGCTGATTGGCTTACCTGGTTTCTCTGTGGATCCCCGCATGCACCCCCGGACCATTACTGATGGGAGGGGGTGCAGAGAAATAGTGTTCCTGTTGGCCCGGAGGAGGCAGGACAGCGGCAGCCAGAGCATCGGCTTCCCTACAAGGCGGGAACAAGACCTTGTCACGGTGCTGGAAGCATCAGAGAAGCGGCTTCCCTAGAAGCCTCTAAAACACCTTGTGGGACCAGACGAGCCTGCAGAGCGGGGGCTGGAGGAGTGGCTTACCTACTACCTCCGCCAAAGAACAAAACACACAATCACGGGAGGCAATGACTGGGACGGGTAAGACAGCTGTAACCTGAGATTCTGACAGCCGGGACCTGACATGCTGTGTGCGAGGGGAATAAGGTGGTCAGGACTGGTAACAGATGCTGACAGCTGGGACCTGACATGGTGTGTGTGGGAGCAGCCAATCCACAGCTGGGGCGTGACCAGCCCCTTCTCGTCACTGAGCCAGGGCAGCCCATGTCTCCACCCATAGTTCCGGTGGACACATATTGCAGCAGTACCCCTCAGGTGACAAGACTGTTCATCTAAACACACTACAACTCTCATCATTTACATATCTGAGATGGAACTGCATGCCGGGTTTTGCAGCAATACGACAACATCTTCTGGTGGGGCTGGATTGTTTTTGGCAAAGAGTGTTCATACAGCCAGTCTAACAATATGTAACCTGACAGAACATCCAAACTGTTGTTTTTGTCATAGAGAAATGTTATGATAACAAAGGTGTGTGATAACTTGTATCTTTGATATCTAAATGTTTTGAATGAAATATCAGTTGCTATGAAATTTGTTTTCAGCCAAGAAACCAGGGGTCTATGAAAATGGGACTCCAAGAATGTGTAACTAAATCTATGACTTTTTTCCATCCATAATTATTTTATGACTATGTAACCAGCAGATTAGGATACTGGGCAGAGGAGTGGCAAGACAGTAGCTCTTAAATAGGATGACTTTACTTCAGGTTTAGGATCTTTCTTCAGGAAGCACAGTACTTAAATGTTTTCCCAAAAATATAACTCACTTCAGCGTGGTAAACCCAGGTGGCAAACTGGCTGTGGTGGCTTCCCTTTGAAGATCTCTAATCTATGGGGAGACTCCTTATCTTTACCCGCTCAGATGTCTATGTTTCTCCGGCACCTCTTTCACCTCTTCTCTCAGGTGCACTAAGATTCAGTGGCATCTACTTGTTCTGTGACTCTCAGGCTTTAGCTTAGGCTCTCGCAACATCTTAGAGCTTTACTGCCTCATGGCAACTTCCGTAGAGCCTCTGACTGCTCTTCTAGGATTTCTATCATTTGGGTCACAACGATTGCTGCTGTCTCAGTAACTGTCTCACTGTGTTATTCTCGGACCCACTAAAAGCGGTGTAGTGGCCAAGAAGTCTATTCCTGGCCCCTCCATAAATGTCATACATGTAATGTCTTTTGTGTAGATGTGCTGTGCAAATTGTCTAGTCTCCTTCTATGTGTATTGCACAGCTGCAGCAAGTGAGAGGTTAATGTCTGCATGAGACTGGGAGATGTCTGTAAATGTATCAATTTATGTCCTCTTATGTGATATGCTAGAGTCTATAAGTATGAGTGTCTGAGAGTATGGTGGGGTCTTCAGTCCATCATCGTCTGGGTTGCTGAGCGGGAGTTCCGGACACATGGGGGTACCTTCAACCCTCATTTGGTGAAGTGATGGAGAAAGAGGAGAGCTATCCTGAGGACCCTAAAGCGAGGAGCCAATAGAAAGTGAGGAGAAAGAGAGACTGAGAGAGAGCGTGAGAAAAGAAGGCCAAGACCACCATGCAGAGGTACTGTGTTGCAAGAGTGTCTGTGGAGTGACCCTACCCTTATCCTCTTCTGGAGATTTCCCCTTCCAGGAATGGTACCTGACATATAACTCAGGCCTGCAGGACCAGTGTAATCCTAAGTTTCCTCCCTGACCCCCAACCGTCTGTTCTTACCTGCACTAGTGTGTTCCTGCTTTGTGTGATATTGAAGTTTCCAAGTAAAGTTTTTCCAGGCCCTGACCGTTCCCAGGTACTTCAACCTTACATTGTGTGTGACAAAAATGTATTCCTGTTCCATCTATATTGGCCATCCCTCTCCTAGGGGTGTCTGGAAGAAGCCTAGTGCTGCTCTGGCCGAGGCCACGTGTGTCCCTCCGGAAGGGAGTCTGGTAAGTGCCACCATGACTAGTGACCACTCTACCCTCCCAGCTCCTCAATGTATGCCATGTGTCCTGAGTTACCCTTTGGGACGCTGCAGCGGTTTTACCAAGATCTAAAATTATCCCTTATCCAGAGGACAGGGGATAACCTTATGATCCGCAGGGGTCCAACTGCTGGGACCCTCAATGATCTCAAAACAAGGGTCTTGATTGTCCTCGCATGAATGGAGGGGAGGTTGCCCATGTATGCTGCTGCTCAGTTTATTTCAGTAACAGTGCTAGAAATTACTGAGTGCTCGAACTCGCCAATTTCTAGAGCTTTCAGTAAAATAATGGAGTGGTGGTACACAAGTTCGACCTTTACTTTATTTATGTGAGGACTATTAGAGCCCCACTTTCAGGATTGGTGGGGGTCCCAGCAGTTGGATCCCCAATATTTAAAAAGTAATTCCTGTGCATAGGGGGTGGTTTTAGAACTTCTTCATTTTACGAAAAACCTCTCATCATTCACAAGTACAACCAAATTATTTTTGGCACCAAAGGCTCTATCTTTCATCTATTCCTGCTCTGCCCATGTGAGAACATCAGAGTGTGGAGAATTCTTGCCTTTGTCTTCTGTACTTGTCTGACATTGTTCCCTAGTAGGCCTATTTCATCAGCTGCCTCCTATTGGACAATGTGCCCAGGCCCACACTTCCCCAGCACCATGCCGATCCAAACTGGAGGACATGCCACGCTTCATGGTGAATCAGCAACCATCCCTCAACACAATACACAGATAAGACGGCCTGGCAGAATCACTGCTAAATCTTGTGTTTGGCTTAGTGGTCAGAATGTGTGTTGTCTCTCCTTAAGGAGAGCACCCAGAAGGTGTGTGGAGACACTTAGGAGGTGGGTGAGGAGAGTTACAAGTCCATGCATGCTCCTCTGGGTAATATAGGCAAGCCTCTGGGTCATATATGGCTAAGCTATAATGTGCACAATGAACAGCATGTGACCACACGTCAGCCTCTTCTGGGTCACTGCAGCGGGCACTGTGGCTTCAGCACCAGACAAGAAGCCACTGAAAAAGGCAAATATGGCTTTCTTCTTTCTTTCACAACATCCATGAAAAAAATTTGGGAGTCCAAGAAAATTTCTTTCTTTTTTTTCTGGTTGAATGATAAAATATTGCAGTTTGATGATCCTTGTGAACATTTTACTACGTGTTCTCTGCGTACAGTCAGCGTACAGTCAGCGTCGCCCCTACAGATGCCTCCAGCGCTGCCGTTTTCTATGGAATTGTTTGTTTGCAGTATCTTAGGGAAGTGACTTCACTGCAAGCTATGTGGAATAGAAGCATTGTTTTCTGGACCTGAATACAGACAGCCGACACACCCTGGAAGGTACAGTAATAGGAGCCTCCCCACCGAGCAGTACAGGAAATCAGCCCGTCGGACTGCAAGCTCTTCTATACCTGCAGGGCATATTATTTATGTCATTAGGGTGGTGTCCCATACTTCTGAAGATGTAGCATTAACTATTTTCTTCCCAGCGGTCCCATCCCAATGTTTCTATGCAAATGCTGAAAAAATGTTTCAGTACATTTATATTTTAAATCTTTGCCCTAAATCTATACTTTACTTAGGCTGAGTTATGTTTTTTTGCGGGGTGAGGGAAGGGGGATGGCGCATCCGGTAGTTCCCTTGGCTGCCAGATACTGGATATTCCATTGAGGTGAATGAGGTTTTGGAAAGATCTCATTCACGCAATCTGGAAAAAAAGCAGCAGCGTATTCTTAAATATCTAGGGCTTTATTCACACAGGTGAGAAGACGCGCTGACTGTAAGACTGGACGCAAAAAACATCAGCCATTAAAGGGGTTGTGCCAAGTTATAAATATATCCTCTACAGGATAGGGAGACATTTATGATCAGTGGAGATCTGACCACTGGAACCCAATCCCAAGAACGGGGTCCGGTCGTTCCCCTAGTGAATGGAGCGGAGGTTGAGCAGGAGTGCTACCACTCCACTCACTTCAATGACAGCATTGGAGATTATCAGGTTCAAGCACTTCAGCAATCTCCGGCGCTATCATTGAAGTGAATGGAGCAACTTCCGCTGCATTCACTAGCGGAACAACTGGACCCCCATTTTTAGGTTTGGTGACCCCTGTTAGCAATCGTTTACTGCAGTCATGACATCACACCGACAATACATGACCACTGCAGGCAATCACTACCTAAGAAATGTACCATAAGTTACTGTTGAGGCTGGTAATTGGCTGCAGCAGTCATGTTATCTATGTGATGTTATGGCTGCAGCCTAGTAGATGGAGACCAATGAGGAGCACCACTGTACTGGACTGGTGGAGGATTTCACAGGTAAGTACCCATCCTTTATTACAATTTCCCCACTGCAGTGGCCTAAGTCCCTTTAACATGAGTGCGGAGCAGCCGGCCTAATCTGATTGGACATTAAGTGTATTGTCAATGCTGGCGATTCAGCCATGCTGCCAACATGAACAGTGCCACTCTGCTATATACTGTATGTTCACAGTAGAAATATGACTGCATAGGATAATACAATGAAGTAATTGCCACTTATGTCAGTGTTCAGCTAGTTTCTTTAACGTAGTAATAAATGAATTTTCCTACCTTGGTAACATGACCTGAAGGTGTTAACAAATCCTGGCAGACTAGATAAGCAGGTTAGACATTTACATGCAAAATTCTACATAAAAGTCCAATCCTGCCTAAGATTGCTTGGAACAACATTTTTCTGCATACAAGCACAGTAATGTGGCTGCTGAAATTAGCTGGTCTCACATACAACTTTTTTTGGAAAAACATCACTTGCAGTTTTTTGCGCTGTGTTTTTTGAGTGAAAGCCAGAAAGGGATTCAACAGGGATGGGAAATATAATGGAAGGACTTTTACTTCTTCCCGCTGGATGCACTTCTGGCTTTGGCTCAGAAAACTATATCAAAACCTGCAGTGACATTTTACTAAGAATGTGTGACGCTGGCCTAATACATATTTTTTGAAGTTTGCACATCCTAGAACCAAATTTGTATATTCTCAGTATAGGGATCTTTGTACTAGCAGAACTATATTCCATGTGCTCTAACAATTTAGAGGTTCTGTATGAAGCAAAGAGTCTGTAGATTGGAGGTTCTCTACTATTGAAGACTTGTTTTTCTTTCTTGGCTTAGTTGGGTTTATATGCTAAAACTGTAGCCAGGATGTAAACTTCACACCAACTGCCTTTGCAGTCTTGTATGATCAGTGCTGTACATGTCCCGGACATAGTGCACATCCAGCTTTTCTCTGAACGTTTACAGTTTGCTCAGTCTTATAGTGGGGTTTACAGCTTGGGGTGAGTGATGGACCCATGGTGAGTAATTGCCAATGTGCCATGAAGACTTGCATGCTACTTAGAGGTTCAGTGTTCTTCTGACTGTATATGAAGGTTTACCTGTACTGTGGAGAGCTTGGGGCATGCTGTGTCTAGGATGTGGTATGTGATGAGTAACCATATTTGGGTGTGTGCGTCTGATGAGGATACTGACACACTCCCTTATCACATAGACTCTGCAGACTTCTAGGTGAGCCGTGGTTTAAAAAGCCAGTTCAAGGAAGCAAAATTGCACTTGGGATTTGGGGTGGAGAAAGAATCAAGCTCCCAGAAAAAGATATCAGAGAAAACTGAAAGTCCAGGTGAGTCTACAGTAGAGCTGCAAGCTATGCAGAGCTGTTGTATTCACTTTAAGAACTGTCTGTCTACAGAGAACAGTAATCCTATGCGAGGCATTTCATTCACATTATAGGGAGCTGCCAGGCTTTATGCTAAGAATAAAGAACGTATGTATGTGTATATATACATGTGTGTATGTGATATATATATGGCTTTGCAGTGAATATAGGCATCAGTCAGGATGGTCCCTCATGTTGGACACATACTCTTGGCTGTCTGCACTTGTGAGACTGATGTAGAGAAAGGATGGTTGGTCACTGCTTCATTTTACTCCCTGATCTACAAAATCTTGACCTGCAACGACAAACACATCCACCGGTTCATTTACTACCTTATTATATCAGCTCTGCAAGTGCAGGAATATTGCCCACTGCACCTTAAATCTCAGGTTCTTGTACCTTTTTAAAAGGAGATCTCTATTTTAGAAAGCTAATTTTTAAATATTCTGTTCGGAAATTCTGGGTTAATAGAGGGTGGTCTTCTGTTTTAGGATCCTTATCTCTAGACCAGACTTGAGAGCAACTGCAAAGAGCGTCTCTTGCTCTGAATGACCTGTCCTATATTACAGACAGTCTATTGATTTGAATGGGCATTGTGTGATGCTTAATTTCCCCTTTGGTGGCGCTAAAGGAAAATTGAACACTTACTGCTCAGTTTCCCTACAGAATGCAGCAGATTGCCTAGGGACCCAACAGGAGGATACTGTGTTATTGGTTTATTTTCAAGGGACCCCTCTGATAAGTAGAGATTGTCCAAAGTGGGGTAATCCTGTAAGTATGACTTGGAAGAGAGTAAAAGGTGGAAGTCAAATGCTGTAGTACAATATGTAACAGAGTAACAGTGCGTAGGGAAGAAAAAAGACTTACAGTTAACTAAAACCTCCAAGTCCTTTTCTATGTCAGTGTTCCCCAGTGGTCTCCCATTTAGTGTGTAATGGTGACATGTATTTCCTCTGCTCATGTGCAGAACCTTACATTTATCAGGGTTATACATGATTTGTCACTTTTCTGCCCCCAACTTATTCAGATCCCTATTATGGTCACTTTTTTTCAGGTGCCCCCTACTTGCACCCCTGTTATTCTGTCAGGTCTGTTGGTTAATATTAAGTTTAAAATGGCCACCCCCCTAGTCAGGTCCTGTAAAAGTTGGGAAAAGTAATTATTTTTAGCTATTCACAGTAACTCATTTACTTTCTGAGATCCGCAGGTTTTGGCTTCCCAGTTTATTTCCAGTTAGTTAAAAGTCCACCATAATAATTACCTCATTGTGATTTGTTGCTTCATCTATTTGCCGCAGTAATAGATTTTCAGTAGCTTCTGTTATGTTTGGTGGTCCATAGAAAACCCCTATGAGGATTTTATTATTGTTTATCCCTCCATGCATTTCCACTCATAGAACTTCCACATGTTCGTCTCCCTCCTATATATCTTCCTGTAGTATGGGCTTTACACAAGATTTCACATACAGCCAAACCCCTTCCCCTTTACATTTTTTTTCAATCCCTTGTGAACAGACTGCATCCCTGTAGGTTCACTGCTGAGTCACAGCTTTCATCCAACCAGGTCTCAGTTTTTACCACTATGTCGGAGTTTTACATTATTAATTACAGTTCATCAACCTTATTGGTCAGACTTCTAGCATCAGTCATCTTATTGGTCAGACTTCTGGCATTAGTCACCTTATTTGACAGACTTCTAGCATTAGGCCTCCTTCCCACGAACGGATTTCCGCCGCGTAATTCGCGGCGAAAATCCGCTGCGTTGCCCGCAGCTATTAGGTTCTATTGAACCTAATAGCACAATGCTCACGATGCGTAATTCCACCGCGGAATTACGCACCGCGATTTCTCCCGTCCTCACCCGCAGCATGCTCTATTTTCTGCGGGTGAGGACGGGCTGTACGCACTGACGGCTTCCATTGCAGTCAATGGAAGCCATCCGTTCACGCTATCTCCCGCTGTAACCAGCGGGAGATAGCGTGAAAAAACGCTTTCCCGCCCACCGCCGCGCGTCATATGACGCCATATGACGCGGCCGGCCGCGTCACGTGACACGGCCGGCCGCGTCACGTGACACGCTCGGTGACGCGGCGGCGGTGGGCGGTGACGGGCGGTGACAGGCGGTGACGCGGCGGCGGTGGGCGGGGAAGCGATTTCACGCTATCTCCCGCAGGTAAGTATAGGGGCTCTGGGGGGCGCCGTGACGGGCTTCACAGCGTAATATTACGCGGCGGAGCCCGTCACGCTCGTGGGAAGGAGGCCTAAGTCACCAGAAAGTTTAGAAAGTTTTTTGTTTATTTTTTTATATTAATTGTATCCATACTAAAGGCCCTTATACATGGAGCGATGACCGCTCAAAGATTGCTCAAATGACAGTTTGAATTACATCCTTGAGCGATCATTTTGCATAAACTATTAAGTAGCTGCTCAGCTACTTAAGAGCAATTAAGTGTGCAAATGAACCCTTTAGCTGAAAGCAGTTAATAGCCCAAGGGCTCTTATCTGCATTCAGTTTCTTTGTTCTCCAGTGGGAAACAATGCTATCAGCACTACCCGTGGAGAACTGCTGATAAGATGATTTTTAGGTTGGCCTGAATTTAACGATCAGCTAGCAGTGCACGAAAAGTGCACAATGGCCGAGTGTTTAGATGCAACGATTATCTCTCAAGCGATTGCTTTTTAGCGATTTTTTTAGCAATCATTGCTCCGTGTAAATGGGCCTTAACTGTTCTGCCAGTTCTAACTGTACTGAGCCCTTCCACCCTCATTCTCATTACTTAGTCCCAGCTCACTGTCTACATAATCTTCCCCTCTACCTCTCTAGTTGCCCTCCTCACAGTCCTGAGTTTAAACACCCCTCCAACCTTCTCAAACTTGTCATAAAAAAGGTTAGGTTGGGTGAATTATCTGGGAATGGCTTAAAAAAACTTAAGATGGTCATAGACCTTTGTTGGAATTTTGGTGGAATTTGCTAATGTCTGTGGTGTGCCATTGACCTTGAATTATAAGCAGAGAATGTCAAAATTAGCTGGATCTGCCAACAACTATCTAATGTCTACAACCACCCTTAGGACCCAGATCTTTTTTATAGAACCATTTCATGATTAGTAGAAAATTACGCCTTTTAATCTGACTTCCTCCTAAGCCAAAGGACACTGAAAAGGTCATTGGCATAAGTACATAGAGAAGTCCTCCCTCTGGACAACTTGCCAATACTAAATCTTTCTTCGGAATTGCCAGTTCAACATTCTGTGGCTCTGTTGTAATAAGTACCAGGTCAGTTTATGGTACTTATTATACAAAGTATGAGTACGCTAACTTTATTCCGTAGATTATTTACAACAGGAAAACGCCATGCATAAAGTCCACTTAATTAAACATAGAATTAATACTGTGTGTCAGAGCTGTTGATATGGCTAATCATATTCAAAAGAAGACATAATAAAATAGCAATAATTCATTTTTCATCCCTTCTAATTTAGAGACTTGTGATATAAAGCTTGTGAAAACTGAATGCATGTTATTTGCCTTGCTCCTCTGTAAAACGAGAGTTATGTGCAACCCTTATGTTCAATGACACTTAGATATAGAAATTTGGTATCAATGGAAACAGAAACTCAAAACGTTTTGTTGCACAACATCAAAAATGTTGTTGGTGATCAATGTGGCCTCCTTTTTCACTCAACACACATGGAGCCTGTAGTCAAGTTTCTGCCATACACATTGTAGCAAATCATGACTGACTGATGCAATGACTTCTGGCATGCCACAGATCATGGTGGATGGTAAGGGGGGAATGTAGACTCTAACACTCCCCCAGAGAAAAAAGTCACAAGGTATAAGGTCCGGGGAACGTGGAGTCCAGGGAAGAAATTCACTACTGTCATGACCTCCAAGGCCAATCCATCTGTTTGGTAGTCGCCTATTGAACTCACTTCTGACTTCATTGTGATAATGAGGGGCGCCCCATCCTGTTGGAAGATGAAACATGGATTTCCTGTTCCAGTCGCGGCAGAAGCTATATCTGTAGCGCCCAGGTTCGAAATTCCCGGGATGGTTTCCTCGTGGAAAAAGAAGGGGCCAGACACTTTCCTACAAGTTATAGTACAAAACACATTCATCTTGAGTGAGTCGCACATACGCTCCACGTAGACAGTTGGGTTTCCCCTCCCCCACATTCTGACATTGTTTGTTAACTGTCCCCAAAAGGTGGAAGGTGGCTTCATAAGTAAACACTAAAGACTCCCTGAAACCATCGCTTTGTTATCCGTTTCAGGGCCGGTAACAGATACATTCAGTAGGAATAACATCACAAATGTTTGTTCAGAATCTCCTACACAGTCGGCTGCCGGACATCTACAGTAATTCTCTGCTTGCTCTGATGATGGATTTCTGGAAGGACTTCGTGTGGCACTTCCACGGATGCGCTACGTTGTTTCCAGGCTTACTGGTTTATTGTTGGAGGATTTCCACTTACAGATGCAACTTTTCCCCTTAAAATTATAGCACTACTTACGAATTTTGCGCCCGCTAGGTGGATCTTCAACAAAAGTTGTTCGAGAAATAACATTGCACACAAATAACAGACTGGTAGACATAAAAGTTAAAGACACTAAATGCTTCTCTGTCTTTGTTGGCAACCCTTTGTTTCATATTCCCCTACTGACAACTACAGCAGATTAAAACTTTTTGGGCCTCATTTAGTAAAACTGTCCAACCGTTAGACATCCTTCTGCCCCTAGCAAGCAATCACAGTACAGGTTTCATCTTACCTCAGCAGATTGAGAAATTAATGCTGCGCTGTGATTGGTTGGGCAACTAGGACATCTTTTGGTAGACAGTTTTGCTAAATGAAACTTTTTGAGTTTCTGTTTCAATTGATATCAAATTTCTGTATCTGTGTGTCATTAAACAGGAATTATGGGGGTTTCACATCAGGAAGGTCATCTGTAATAACACAGTATTGAACATGTTACATATCTATAGCCTTTATTTAAAACCTATTCTGATTTAGATTATAAATGCATAAGATTATTATAACACCAGCAGTAAATAGAACAGAGAGTCCTATGGAGGTAATGGATATATTCTTCACTTGCATTCACAGGCTTTTGGAGCTCAGCAACAAAGAATGTGGCTTTTCATCACAGTACTAGGTAAGGCCTTCAGGGTGGGTTATCTTTCCAATAATTGTATGTGATGTGCTTTTATGGAAAATATTTTATGCATTCCTGTAAAGGGAAATGTGTATTTGATTTTTAAGCGTCTATTAATTGCTGCCTTGGTCAGCTGAATTACTGTGTCTTGTAAAATAGTAAGTTGGACAGAACTTTAGCTAAAATGTTAGGACCATTGTGGGCTGCATTCTTGTTCGTATGTTCAAACACAGCCTTCCTTCTCTATAACGTTGCATCTAAGCTTTAAGGGGAAATACAGGCAAAATTAAAGGGCTTTTTAAGGAGAATACAAACTTCACTGGACCTAAAATGTAAATAATGTACTTGCCAATGTACAACCTCAGTTCCATAAAAGTTGGGATACTGTAAAATGTAACTGTTAGGAGAAAGCGAATGTAATGATTCGGAAATCTAATTTTGTCTGCCTGTCCACAGGCGATAGTTCATTGCATTACTCGCAGCAGTAATCCAGCCGTGGGTAACGCAGTGAACACTTTTTCATAGCCCCGTCGTCCACGAGTGGAGAATCATAGCGATTCTCCACTCGCGGGATTCAAATCGCGGCATGCTGCGATTTGCCGCGATTCTCCACCTTTAGCCTGTCAGATGGCTCACTGCAAAGAACTAACAGCTCTCCCATCTGCTCCCCTGCAGTGGGGTCCCTAACCATATTTATTCACAATAGAACATAGAACACAAATCACAAGGTGAGAGGCAGTCTATGAAAATTTTGTCTAAAATTTGTGGAACAATTTCAGAAAAATGTTCCTCAGTGTAACATTGAGACTTTGAATATTCCATCAACTACAGTACATAACGGTAATATCAACAAAAGATTCAGAGAAATTCATGTGCACAAAGGAAAAGGCTACGGGCCCTCAGGTGGCACTGCATTATAAACAGGCATGATTCTGTAATGCAAAACACTGCATGGGCTCAGAAATACTTCCAGAAATCATTGTCTGTGAACATAGTTCACCATACAATCCACAAATGCAAGTTACAGCTGTATCATGCAAAGAAGAAGCCATATATTCACACAATCCAGTAATGCTGGCGTTTTCTCTGGGCCAAAGCTCATTTACAATGGACTGAGGTAAAATGAAAAACTGTTCTTTGGAAACCATGGACGCCATGTCCTGCGAACTCAAGAGGAGAGGGACCATCCAGCTTATTATTAGCACACAGTTCACTAGCCTGCATCTCTGATGGTATGGGATTGCATTAGTGCCTATGGCATGGGCAGCTTACACATCTTGTAAGGCACTATCAATGCTGAGCAGTATATAGAGGTTGTAGAACAACATAGGCTTCCATCCAGACATCTCTTTCAGGGAAGACCTTGTATATTTCACCAAGACCGTGCTAAACCACATACTGCATTCATCACAACAGCATAGTTTCACAGAAGAAGAGTTGGAGGGCTGAACCGGCCGCCTGCAGTCCAGACCTTTCACTAATAGAAAACATTTGACGCATTATGCAACAAAAACTCAAAAAGCAAAGACGACCCATAACTGTAGAGTAGCTAGACTCCTACATCAGACAAGAATGGGACAACATTCCTCTTCGAAAACTCCAGCAATTGGTCTCCTCACTTACCCGAAGAGGGGATGCTACGCAATGGTAGACATGGCCCCGCCCAACTTTTGTGAGATGTGTTGCTGCCAGGGGCATAACTATCGTGGATGTAGAGAATGCAGTTGCACCCGGGCACAGGAGCTTTAGGGGACCATAAGGCCTCTCCTTCATATAGGGAGCCCAGTACTATGAATTAAGCATTATAGTTGGGGACCCTGTTATAGATTTTGCATTGGGGACCAGAAGCTTTACGTTACAGCTCTGGTTGCTGCCATCAATTTCTAATAGAGTTAATGTTTTTAAATGAAATGGAAAAATGTCCCCCTCCCCTCTGATATGTTCTTTGCTTTCCTGTGAATAAAATATGGTTAGATGAGATTTCGGAATCATTGCACTCTTTTTTAACTTTGCATTCATTTTCATTTCACATAACCGACTAGCTTTTGGGGAATTGGGGTCGTAGTTACATTTATGATTTCTCACTATTCCCTGACAGTTTTATTTACATTATTGCGATACTGTAGGGATGTTACATGGGTGAGCCTGTCAATCATAGTCCATAGGGATATCATCGTATATTTATGCTTTTTAGTGAGGCCCAGTGGCTCTGCATGCCCATGGGGTTTTGATTCAAATGTTAAAGAGAATGTGTGACCTATATTTTTTTATACTAATTAACATCAGACAATGACACATATACCATTTTTCTAATCTGTTTTTATTTTTTGGATTTTCTTTTGTTCTATTGTATGAACATAACTATTAGGGCGGCCATCTTGCCTTTGTTGCAGAGATAGTTTATAGCAGAAATCATGAGCCATTCACACAACAAACAGAAAGGGACCCATTAACTTCAATGGGAGACTGTTCTAGGCATGCTCCGGGACCTATGAAGAGGTCATTGTGCCAGGTGTAGATAAGCTGTGTCGATCACCTATTGTGAATGGTGGATCCTGTAATAGCTATCTATATCGTAGCAGTTACCTTTGTCTTTGATGATAATGAGATGACTGCTGAAAAGGTTTCTATACACAACAGGAAGTCTTAAACTATAATTATTAGGGTCTATTTAGACTGGATGAATGTCGGCCAAACGATGCCCGATACTCGTCCCTGTGTGTCCTCGCTCCAGTGCTCCTGCACAGGAGCTAGTAGTGCTGGCTCACTCACAGAGAGGCAGGCAGGAGGGCAGGGCGGCTGCAGGAGATTTCTCTCCCCTGCCCCTCTGCATTGACTTAACATAGCAGCCCTTCAATACTGAACAGCCGCTATTTACACTGAACAATGAGCGATCAGCTCATCGTCCATCGTTTATGCAGCATAAATGATGGACAATGAGCAGATCGCTCATCGTTCAGTGTAAATAGAGGCCATTCAGTACTGAACGGCTGCTATCTTAAGTCAATGGAGAGAGGCGGGGGAAAGTGAGTAGAGAAATCTCCTCCTGCTGCCCCGCAGAGAGCCAGCGATACTAGCTCCTGTGCAGCAGCACAAGAGCGAGTATGTGGGGGGACGAGTGTCGGGCATCGTTTGCCCGACATTTGTCCCATCTAAACGGGCCTTTAGGCTTAGTGTTGACTATGACAGCTGCAGGATTTTAGGATTGTTTTAAGATTGTGATATATCATGAACATAGATTGTATCAAAAGTAAAGTGTGAAAATATTACACTTCTCTTGATGTCTCTTGGACTTAGTTGATTTTTTAATACATTTTCCTTTTTTTTATTATTAATGTTGTTTTTGTATGTTACATAGGTTTTGTATTCCTTGTGAATGCACAACAGGACTGCTCTCGTGGGGCTTGTTACCCTGCAATTGGAGATCTTCTTATTGGAAGAACAGATCACTTGACAGCCTCTTCTACATGTGGGATGGCAATGCCAGAAACGTACTGCACTCCCTTTGGAGAGGTTGGTACACAAGTTTGTATGTAACACTTTTAAAGTATGGTATAGTTTCCATTGTTCATTATTGTGGACTCTTGATTATATTGACATGTGTGTTGTGTACATTAGTGATTAACCCCTTAACAACCGTCAATGCGCCTTTTGACGGCCTGTGGCATCGGGGTATGTATGGAGGAAGTGGCAGCATAACAGGTGCTTCAAATCATCATTATGTAAAACAGAACTTTCTTTATTGCTTCATCATTAAAAAGACAACGTTTCGATCGCTTATGGTCTTTATCAAGTCGCTAGTATAGGAAACAGGGCGGTAAGTCCATGCTCCTATGCTGCCACTTCTTCGATATACTTATATTTGACCAGTAGAAGGGGTTGTTGGTCTACAACCTCGAGGTTGGCTTGACATTTTTTGCAATTGCTTACGCATTTGCTGTGCTCCTTCCCCAGTTGGACCTTTCTTTCTGGGGATAAATTGAGTGCTGTTGACACATTATTCTTTTGGGGTATGTATGGGGGGGGATTGCATGGCGATCTCCCTCCATACATCGTGGCTGTTTCTTATAGCCAACACCCGGCGAAAACAGCTCCGATAAGCTTCGTGTCTCAGCGAGCTGTTAACCCTTTAAATGCTGCTGTGACAGCGGCATTTAAATCGCTGGAACGATGTTCGAGGGTTCCGTTCGGCACCCGCGGTGTCATGGCAGCTGAGGGTCTTCTAAAAGGCCCCAGAGCTGTCTTAGCAGACTGCCTATCAAGTTGCGCCCGTGGAGTGGCTTGATAAACTGCCTGCCCAATAGCAGTATGATGTAATGCTATGGCAATCATTGCAAGTGGTTGTCCCCTCTTGGGACTGAAAAAAAGTAATAAGGAGACCAATAAAATTTTACTAATTATTAAAGGGGTTGTCTCACGCCGAAACGTTTTTTTTTTTTTTTATTCAATAGGCCCCCCGTTCGGCGCGAGACAAACCCAAGGGATGGGTTAAAAAAAAAAAAAGTTTATTACTTACCCGAATCCCCGCGCTGCGGCGACTTCTTTCTTCCTTTACCAAGATGGCCACCGGGATTTTCACCCACGATGCACCGCGGGTCTTCTCTCATGGTGCACCGTGGGCTCTGTGCGGTCCATTGCCGATTCCAGCCTCCTGATTGGCTGGAATCGGCACACGTGACGGGGCGGAGCTACGAGGACCAGCTCTCCGGCACGAGCGGCCCCATTCACCAGGGAGAAGACCGGACTGCGCAAGCGCGTCTAAAAACGCCAGAAGACAGCAAATTTAGACGGATCCATGGCGACGGGGACGCTAGCAACGGAGCAGGTAAGTGAATAACGTCTGTATGGCTCATATTTAATGCACGATGTATATTACAAAGTGCATTAATATGGCCATACAGAAGTGCTGAACACCACTTGATTTCACGAGACAACCCCTTTAAGAAAAAAAAAGTAATAGAAGTTAAAAAAAACCTTTGCCATATTTATAATAAAAGAATCTAAATTCTAAAACAAAAATACATATTTGGTATAGGCACATCTGTAAAAGTACGAACTATCAAAGCAACGCATTTTTTACTTCGTCAGAAAAAAAAATAATGAAGGCCAGAAATGCGCTTTTTGGTCACCCTGTTTTCAAGAAAAAAAATGTAATAAAACGATCAAAAAGTCATATGTATTCCAAAATGGCACCATCACAAACTACAGGACATCACGCAAAAAATGAGCCCTCGCACAACTATGGTGACAGAAAAATAAAAACTTTATTGTGCGCCGAAGATAGTGGCAAAAAATAATTTAAAAAACTTAAATATCTGAAAAAAAAGTACTACAGCAAAAGAAAAACTATATAAGTTTGGTCTCGTAGTAATCGTACTGACCCATAGAAAGTTATGTCATTTCTGTTGCAGTTTGTGCGCCATAGAAACGAAGCACTCCGAAAGATGGAGGAATTTCATTTTTTTTCCATTTCTCTCCACAGAGTTTTTTTTAAAGTTTTTCAGTACATTATATGGTACATTAAATAGTACAATTAAAAAATACAACTTGTCCCGGAAAAAAAACAAGCCCTCATACAACTACATTGATGGATAAATAAAGGAGCTACGATTTTTTAAGAGGGGGGAGAAAAAAATGAAAATGGAAAAACCACAAAAAGCTAGGTAACTACGGGGTTAGGAAAGTCATAGGCACATAATTAGGTCAAATTGTAATCAGTAAAACGCTATAATAAAGTGAGAATGGGTCAAAGTTCGGATAATAAACTCTTACTGTATTTCTTACTTTGTAAACTTCCTATATATCTCTGCTTGACCTGTTGTTGGCTCGCACTACTCAATGTTGGGCAGTTATCTCTAGTCACATAAATAGTCTCGTTTAATATCATTTAGCGATTAAAGTTTCATTTATCACTGCGGAGTGAGTCAGCCGTCCTGAAATCTCTCCATTGTCAGCAAGTCTATTTTTAAGCCTAACCTTTCATACACTTGCATAAGCAGTTCACAAAAAATAGCTTAGAGGGCACTACCCCTGCACACGGTCAAATGGGAGGAACGCAGACTTATTTTGTGAAATGCGTCTGCTCTTTCTGACCCTTGGAGAAGAATTGAGAGTTACATTTTGCCTTATTCTTTTAACATGACTGCCTTGTGCTTTAGTTGGCAGGCGCGTTTCCATCCATAAATAATAGGCACGTGTGCTTGTTTCTTCGCTGACTATAACCAGACGTGTACGTGCTGACAACAGGGTTTGCATGGTCTGTAGTACTGAACAGATTATTAATGCCATTATTCAATTAAATTAATCTGATATCCGGTAATTACTAACAATACAGGGATGCATCAATTGTAGATAAACTGTAGAGAATATTGTCAGTTTTGAAGGTAGGGCAAGCTGTAAGGTTATTGGTGAAGAGAAAGAACCAAATATACCTGCACAGACTGACAGAAATCCATTTTGCATATCACCACTCATAAATCACTAATACTAAAAACAAAGTGCTTATCACTCATTTTTGGAAATCTTGCGCAAATGCTTTAATTTTTTTACCCCTGTGGCTTACCATGCAACCAGAATCCTTTTGTATATAGCACAAATGCTGCCTAAAATTACAGCGCCTCCATAGGGTGTCCAGGTTTCAAGCTCTCATGAGTGCAAGATGGAAATTGTGGCTTTATGGAGTAGAGAGCAAGAAAGCAACTGACCAGGAAAATCAGCTACTGTTTAAGGGGTAGGAGAACAATCGGGACTATCTTCAACAGTGGGTTGTGACTAGCAGAATGGTATTTAAGAAGGAGAAATGGAAAGTGCTACATCTGGGCAAGAAAAAAAAAACATACAGAATGGGAGGAATTAAGCACATGTGAAAAAGATTGGGTAAACTAATAGATCATAGACTGAACATGAGTCAACAATGTGATGCAGCAGCAAAAAAGGCAAACACAATTCTGGGTTATATTAAGAGAACAGAGTCTAGATCACGTGAGGTTATTATTCCCCTCTACTCTTCCTTAGTCAGACCCCATCTAGAATACTGTGTCCAGTTTTGGGCAGCCCAATTTAAAAAAGACATAGACAAACTAGAGAAAGTTAAGAGAAGAGGTACCAAGATGGTGAGCGGTCTGCAAATCATGTCCTATGAGGAACAGTTAATGGATTTGGGAATTTTTAGCTTGCAGAAGAGATGGCTGAGAGGAGAGCTGTCAATGATAAATTGGCTTGTCTAAAAAGGCCCTAAGTGAATCCTGCACTGAGCAGGGGGTCGGACCCAATGACCCTGGAGGTCCTTTCCAACTCTACCATTCTATGATTCTAGGAAATGATCCATAAATTAATTCCATCATACTGTACCCTTATCTGGCTTTTCACCAAGTTCTACCCCATACAGCCTTGCTTCCATGTCTTGCAGTGATAACAGCTTGCAAAAACCTTAAACTGCTTTTAAGCTTTTAAGGTAAAAGACTTATAAACCTTCTATCAAGTTCTGTATAGTTATAACTTTAAGATGTGTGGAGGTTTTTCACTGAGGGGACCTCATGGCTCCTCCACCAACACTCAAGAACAATAGATCTTGCAATGACAAGGGATAGTTGGCCGGACCTTGTTGTAGATTTTGCATTGAACCCCAGGCTATTCTTCTGGGGCTTCACCAGGTTTCTCTTCTTTATATGTCAATTTATCACAATTTCCCAGTAAACTATGTTATATATTGTTTACTACTTGCACCTAAACTGATTTAGATGCTTTTCATAATCTCACATTTAGGCCAAATGCAGACAGCCGGGTCGGATTCCGACTGCGAGATTCTCGCAGCGGGATGCAACCCGTGCCTCTTCAGTGACCTTCGGCTTACCTGTCCGGCGCCTCTGCTGTGCACTGAAATAGGGCATACCGCGATTTCCACCCTGTGAGCAGAATATCACAGTTGATTTACGCTCGTTGGCATGGAAATGCAGCTTTCAATGCATGTCCTATGGGCTGTATTTGCTGCGGGATCCGGAGCTCCACATTCCGCACTGCAAATACGCCCCTGTGCATTCGGCTTATATCTGAAAATGTATTTTGCTGTATGCAAAATTTTGGTGGCACCTAATCCCTGATAGCATTGTAGGACTTGTCTATAAATGGTAACTAAAGCCTTGACTTGTCACTTGGCTGTGTGAGTCCAATGTCCTTTGTAAGAGAGACAGAGGTCAGTGCTCTGCACACCGCGGCCTCCATGTGTACTGTCTGGATTTGCTGCCAAATGAATGCTATTGAAATATAGTGTTTTGCAAGCTGAAGCAAATCCAGAAGATGGCCTTGTTCCAAGTTACAGTATAATATCTCTGCTCATCTATACTTATGACTGATTCTGTACACGTGCAGGAGTTGGTGTTTTAACCCCTTACTGCTGCAGCCCTTCTTTTAAGTTTTTTCATTTTTACGTGACCACTTTAAAAAAAATCATAACTTTTTTCATTTTTCCAGCGACTTAGCACTAGAGCGCTTGTTTTTTCAGGGACAAATTGTATTTTCAATGGTACCATTTAATATGCCATATAATGTATTGGAAGACTTTTAAAGAATCGTAAGTAGAGAGGAGCGAGTATACTCGCTAAGGCTAACTACTCGAGCGAGTAGTGTCTTATTCGAGTACCTGCCCGCTCGTCTCTAAAGATTCGGCTGCTGGCGCAGGTGATAGGTGAGTTGCGGCGGTGAGCAGGGGGGAGCGGAGGGAGAGAGGGAGAGAGAGATCTCCCCTCCGTTCCTCCCCGCTCTCCCCCGCCGCTCCCCGCCCCCCGAATCTTTAGAGACGAGTGAGAGGATACTCGGCTAAGGCACTACTCACTCGAGTAGTTAGCCTTAGCGAGTATTCTCGCTCATCTCTATTCGTAAGGGATGATATAACAAAAACAACACGTTATCTTTATTCTGTGGGTCTGTATGTTTGCTTTGCAGCAATACTAAATTTATATAGGGTTTTTCTATGTTGTACTACTGAAAAAAATATAATGCATTAAAAAAATCCTTTTAGTCATAACTTTTGACCCCCATGACAATTTTTTCATCCAATGGAGCTGTATGTCGACTCATTTTTTTAGGTTTTATTGGTACCATATGAGCTTTTAATTATTTTTTATTAATTTTTTTCTTGGAGACAGAGGGACCAAAAAGCCACTATTCAGACATTACATTTTTTTTTCTGACGACGTACACCATGTGGGATAAATAATGTGATATTTTAATCATTCGTACTTTTACGGATGCAGAGGTACTGTTTTTTAAATGTAATTTAAATACGCATGCACATAAGTGTTTTAGTGTATTCATATGTTAATTCTCCCTTTAGTAACCATTCTTCCCCCAGGGCCACCTATATGCACATGTTTACTGCTCCTTTAGGTAAATCCTGGCAGTTTAATTGATCTGCCTATACCCAAACAGTTCAGGGCATGCTATTCAGGACCAAACACATAGTATTCTTTTTCAAGTTTCACTATTATGCTTTCTCAGTACTTGGAAGTGGAACCAAAATAGTTTGGGGAAGTTTTCCTTGATGTAACAGTAAATACAGTTTGCACATTACATGCATTCTCAGAATTAGAGTATTGTTTATGTTCTTCTCTGTGGCAAGTGTTGCTGTGGAATCCCCATGCAAAATTCCTTGAACTTTGACTTATTTCCACCCCTCAGTGAATTGTACTGCAAAGCTATATATCAAACATGTCTACACATGAGAATGCAGATAATAAGTGCTATCTAAGAGTGTTCCTGAGGTGTCTTCGTCTATTCCTCATGGGTAATGGCGTCTAGTTCACCAATAATTTTGAGCTTGCGTGCTGCAGCCACCTTTTTTAAATCCCACCAAAGATTTTCTATGGGGTTCAAGTCAGGCCACCATGCCAGCCCATCCAGAATAGTCCAGGACTACTTTTAAAACCAAGTCTCGGTGAACTTTGAGTTGTGCTTGGGATGATTTACCTGTTGGAAGGTCCAATGGAGCCCAAGCTTCAGTTTCCTCACATGAATACATGCTGTTTTCTCCAAGGATTTCCTGATACTTGATTGAATCACCGAGCCACCACCAGAGTAGGTTTTATTCTCAGTCCTCCAGACATACTGCTGATCCAAAGCCATGAAAAGTTCCAGTTTTGTTTTATTGCTCCATAGAATGATCCCAAGATGTCTGTGTCTTATTTGAGCAGACTTGTGTTTTTGGGTCAGTAGAGGTGTACATCTTGGAGTTCGGGCATGAAAACCTTTAGGCCTCATGTCCACGGGCAAAAGAAGAATTAAAATCCGCAGCGGATTTTAACTCTTCTCCTGCCCGTGGATCCGCATCCCATAGGGATGCATTGACCACCCGCGGGTAGATAAATACCCACGGATGGTCAATAAAAGTGATTTAAAAAAAATGGAGCATGAAAAAATCTGGACCATGCTCCATTTTCGTGCGGGTCTCCCGCGGGCTTCCATTGAAGCCTATGGAAGCTGTCCGGATCCGCGGGAGACCGAAATCGGTATTTACTCACCTGCTCCGGATCTTCCCTTTGCCGCGGCTTCATCTTCTCTCCGTCGCGGCTGGATCTTTTTTCCTCGGGCCGGCGCATGCGCGGGGCACGTCACCGACGTGCCCTGCGCATCCGCCAAGCCGAAGAAAGAAGATCCGGCCGCGACGGAGAGAAGATGAAGCCGCAGCGAAGGGAAGATCTGGAACGGGCAAGAGGTAAGTTTATTCTTATTTTTATGCCTCATGTCCACGCGCAGGAGGGACCCGCTACAGATTCTCCATGGAGAATCCGTAGCGGGCCTGATTTTCCCCGTGGACATGAGGCCTTAGTGTTTAATATGCACCTTAGAGCTTATCCAGTTGACCGTATTTATGTAGGCATTTCACTGCGTAAAAAGAAAAAATTGCCCATAAAATGGGAACCATGCAAAGCATTGGATTTCAATGGGTTCATTCAGACAAATATTTTTTGCTGCATAATAAAATTGCGCTGGCAAAAATAGAACATTCACAACCATTTTCAGTTATCTTTTTTTTGCCCTATCTTTTGCTGAAATGCGCAACAAACTCCCATAGACTTCTATGGAAACTGGAAAAAAAGGGACTGGGAGGGAATTACCATGCGTACAATGCTGGGAAAAGAACACAGCTGGCCCCAATTAGGCAATAATTGACATTCCGAGCACTTTATATTTGGTTTCATTGCTTCAACATTTTTTTTAACATTCAAGCAGTAGTGTCACACGTGAATGGCATCGATTGGGACAAATATTAATTCATGCGAATATACAGTGCATATGGATGAGCGTATAAACGCATATGGTTGGGTGAAGGAGGCCTTACTGTGCAAAAAAATCCTTCAGTGTCTGCTGCTACCAAAATTTGCAGCAGGTCTATTGCAGTCATTCAAGGGTTTCTGACCTCTTGTTTCCTCAGGACTCTGGTGGCAGCCGGTGATAGCGCCCTATTTCTGCCACATCGAGGTAGTGTAGCCACTGTTCCTTTAACTTTGAATTTGTGAACTGCTTCCTACTGTACCTCTAGGAGCATTCATTGCCTTTGCTATTTTTTTGTATCCTTTTCCTTGTTTATGCAAATTATTGGTCCTTTCTCTTAACCTTTTGGAACACTCTTGACTTAGGGTGCTTTTACATGAGACATTTTTGAGTCCTTAAGCGCCCAACAGTCATCTCAATAGTCAGTCCTGATCAGCAGACTGATATTTAGTTTTATGGGAAAAGACTCAGTAGAACTTGTGTTATATCCATTTATATATCTACTCATTCTGCACTGAACAGTTCAGCCATCAGTGAATGACAGCCTAGCCTGCATGTACTGTCATACACAGATAGCTGTCAATCACTGATGGCTTCATCCACTTGACTGTTCAGTGCAGAATGAGCAGAGATATAAATGGATAAAGTACAAGTCCTACTGAATCTTGTCCCATAAAATTATATATTAGTCTGCTTTGCTCCTCTTGCTCTATAAGATGCAGTCTGTAATTTGGACAAAGAGCTCAAGTCCCTTTAAATGCATACAAAAAAACAAAAGTCTGCACATCCTACAAATAAATTAAGTGTGAAGGTGCAAATAAGCTGTGGCTGCAACAAAATACAGTAACAAACACGAGCTTCAGCCCCCACATGGTGAGATCTCCTTCAATGGAAGTCTTCAAACAGAGTCTAGGATGATTTACTGAATCTTGCACTGAGCAGGGGGTCGGACCCAATGGCCCTGGAGGTCCCTGCCAACTCTACCATTCTATCATTCTAATAGCCGCAGAAAAATGCACAAGTGCAGTTTATTCTTAGCACACAATTCAATCATATTTGTGTGAGCCCATCCACTAAGGGTCACCTTGATGTGGTGGATGGGCTCACAAGAATTTGATCAAGTTGAGCGCCAAGAACCTTGCATTTGGTATGAAGAGCAGTTGTGCTTTTTTCTGCAGACATTAGGTGTGCATGAGGGCTGAAGGACGTGTTTCTTACTAGATTCTCTTTAAATATCACAACCTCAGGAAAGGATCCAGTTTGGCATCGGGCCGATAAAACAAGGTGACCGTGCAATAGGCTTGAAGGCTGCCAAATTGTCAAAGTGCCAAAACACAATCAGAAAGCTCAAGAAGGCAAAGCCCGGTCTTCATGACTGGGCACTAAATTAATGGTCCACCTTTTCCAAATTTAGCAACAAATATCTGGGACTGCGCCGAGTCAGTTATGTGTTTCTGGCTCTCCATAGAAACCTCTTCTCAGGTGACTATTCACAGTCATGATACTTGAGACTTCTTGAAAAAGTTCTGACATTTTATTAACTGAAGTTTCTGAAGTAACTTGCATGATTGTTGGTTTTAGTTTTCTGTATTCCCATGTACACTAATCAGCCCTAGCATTAAACGGTATTCTCATTTCAAACAACTTGCCAGATGCAGAAACATTGGAGCTCTATTTTTCACTTCCACAGGAGTCACAGAAAAAACATAGCTATTTATGTAAACCCAGCCACCCCTCACAGCATGACAGCGCCCACTAGTGGGGTGGGGTTGGGTGACCCCCATTTTGAGGGTACTTTTAGACAGAGTGATTTATTGTTAGCATGAGCAAACAACGTCTGATAAATTGTTCGCTCACATATTGTTCACATTCACTTTACCAGGGAATGAGAATGACTGAGCAATCGTTATTTTAGGCTACTGATTAGCAAACAATGACTTTTATGCCTAAATAAAGTAAACAATAAGCGAACAAATTACCCTTTATTGTTCGGTCATTGGCCGTGTTTACACTGAACGATTCGTTCAAATTCAGATGATCGAGCAATTTTTTTGAACAATAATCATTCCTTGTAAACGCATCTTAAGACAAATGTAGGTCCCAGAGGTGGGATATGCCATAAATGTTTGCGATAACACCCCTTGAAATCTACTTACCTAATTGTGTAAGACTTTTGACTCGTCCAGTCATGGACTCCACCATGTCCTGTGATGACTGAAACCAAGGTAGTAGCAACAGACCCCATAAGTCCTGTAAGTTGTCAGGTGGGGCCTTCATGGTCTAGAGGTGTTTTTTTCGCACAAATTTTTAACGAGTATCTGCACTTTTTTTTTAAAGTACAGAATAGGCGATTCTAAGCATTTTTGCAACAGGTTTTATCAGCTTATTCTGTACATTTTTCTTACAAAACCCATGTTTTACTATGCAGCTGGGTGAGGATGGGGCTGAGGAATCCGTCTTCTCCTAGCTGCATTACAGTAGGGGGCGCTCCATCCAGATGTGTCCTCTATAGAACAGCTACAGACACTGTTCTCATCCCGTATTACACTTTAATAATAAATATCATAATTATATATAATTTATTTTTAATAACCATATGCCTCCGGTGTGCTCCCTCTATGTTTTACAATTCTTCTTTCCCCCCATATGCAGCTTTCCCTTCACAGTGCTCACTCTCCGGCTGACCTGAGAGAGCGGGCGCTGTGAGGAGAGAAGCCGTATGTAGAATAAAGCGGCTGATCCTTCACAGCTCTGCCCGCTCAGTGCATCAGGCTGTGGCATATACTACTGTACACCTGGTGCACTGAGAGCCCTGTCAGTACATTGGGTCCAGCGCAGAGTGAGCACTATGCAGAATAGAGGGGCTTCCCTTCACAGCGCCAGTGGGCATGGCATATGAGACGGACGTGAGAACTGTAAAACACATGGTTATTAAGAATAAATTACATATTATAGTAACATTTATTAATAAAGTGTAATACGGGAAGAGAACAATGTCTACAGCTGTTCTATAGACAACAGGGGCAGACACATCGGGATGGAGCGCCCTCTACTGCTATGGAGTGCTCTCTCAGCCCCAACCTCACTGAGCTGCATAGCAGAAGAGGGGTTTTGTAAGAACAATGTACAGAATTAGCTGATAAAACCTATTGCAATGCTTAAATTGAATTGAGATCTGGGGAACATGGAGGCCACATCAACACCTTGACTTCCTTGTCATGTTCCTCAAACCATTCTAGAACAATTTTTACAGTGTGATAAGGTGCACTGGTCTGCCAAAAGAGGTCATGGATATTATACTGTTGCCCTGGAGGGGTCAATTGGTCTGCAACAATATTTAGGTAGGTATTACGTCTCAAAGTAACATTCACATGAATGCCAGGACAAGGATTTCCCAGCAGGACGTTGCCCAGAGCATCACACTTCCTCTGCCAGCTTACCCTCTTCTCATAGTATATTTTGGAGCCATCTCTTCCCCAAGTAAGCAACTCATACCCCACAGTCCACATAATGAAGAACATAATAACATGCTAGGCTGAAAAAGACAAATGTCCATTCAGTTCAGCCTGTTTCCTCCCCTCCCTGTTGATCTAGAAGAAGGCAAAAAAAAACCCAATGAGGCAAAAGCCAATTGACCCTCATTTTGGGGGAAAAAATTCCCTCCTGACTCCATAATGGCAGTCAGAATAATCCTTGGATCAACGTTTTAGATCAACAACCCTTCTGGGTATTTTATGTCTATTACCTATAATGTCGTTGCACTCTAAAAAGACATCTAGTCCCCTCTTAAACGCTTCTATGGATTTTGCCGTCACCACATCCTCAGGCGGAGAGTTCCACAGTCTCACTGTTCTTACAGTAAAGAACCCCCTTCTGTATTGGTAATGAAACCTTCTTTCCTCTAGACATAGAGGATGCCCTCTCGTTACCGTCGCAGTCCTGTGTATAAACAGATTATTGGAGAGATCCTTTTATTATCCCCTAATGTATTTATACATGGTTATTTGATCGCCCCTTAACCGTCTTTTTTCCAGGGTGAATAATCCCAATTTTTGTAGCCTCTCTGGGTATTCCAGTCCTCCCATTCCGTTTATTAATTTAGTTGCCCTTCTTTGAACCCCCTCAAGCACAGTACCCCCAGGTCTTTTTCTATCTCACTTTTCCCTAGCTGTACCCCATTTAGTTTATATTGGTGACATTCGTTTCTGTGCATAATCTTACATTTATTAATATTGAACTTCATTTGCCATTTTTCTGCCCAAGCCCCCAGCTCATTCAGGTCCATTTGCAGCCATAGATTGTTCTCCGTTGTATTAATTATCTTGTATAATTTTGTATCATCTGCACATATTGATATTTTACTGTGCAGTCCTTCTATCAGGTCATTTATAAATATATTGAACAAAATAGAGCCTAATACTGAACCCTGTGGCACCCCACTAGCAACGGTGGACCAAACCATTTATTACCACCCTCTGCTTTCTATCTCTGAGCCAGTTCTTTACCCAGATACACACGTTTTTGCCCAGTCCGAGCTGCCTCAATTTATATATCAACCATTATGCGGCACGGTGTCAAATGCTTTAGAGAAGTCCAGATATACAAGATCAATAGACTCTCCCAGGTCCAGCCTAGAACTTACTTCATTGTAGAAGCAGATCAGATTGGTCTGACATGATCGACCTCATGAACCCATGCTGGTGAGGAGTTATACTGTTGTTTTCCTTGAGGTATTCCAGGATGGCGTCTCTCAGAAACCCCTAGAATATTTTTCCAATTATTGAAGTGAGACTTACTGGCCTGTAGTTACCAGGCTCCCTTCTTGACACCTTTTTGTGTATCGGAACCACATTGGCAATGCGCCCATCCAGTGGTACAACCCTGGTCTCAATAGAGTCCCTAAAGAAGAAAACATGATTCATCAGACCAGGCCATCATCTTCCATTGCTCCATGGTTCAGTTGTAATACTCACGCACCCACTGTAGGTGCTTTTCTCGGTGGATGAGGGTCAGCATGGCCACTCTGATTAGTTTGCAGCTATGCAGCCCCATATTCGGAGGTTTCTGTCACCTTTCTATCATAGCTATAGTAACTCATCTGTGGGATCACACCAGACAGGCCCCATTTTGGTCAATGAGTCTTGGGAGTGCATGACCTTCTTATTGGTTTACCTGTTGTTCTTTCTTGGAAACTTTTTGGTATAACGGCAACACCTCACAAGACCGTCCTTTTTGGAGAATTTCAGACCCAATCATTTCACCATCAGAATTTGTCCCTTGTCAGAGATGCTCAGATCCTCACACTTGTCCATTTTTCCTGCTTCCAACACAACAGCTTCAAGAACTGACTGTTCACTTGCTGCCAAATATTCACTTCACACGTCAGTAGTTGTACTGCCATAGCTGATGGGTGAACATTACTATAGCAGAGTTGCCATCAACACTTGTTACCTTATAGCAAGTAGAGTTAAATGTACTGACCAGACAGGTATAGGTGTTCACCTGTTGTCTGCAGCCTGAAGATCATTACAGGGGCTACACAACTGATTATTATGGCAAGTACTATTATTGCATTATGTAACAAGCGGTTGCTGGAGCTAAAATTATAACATACAAGTAGAGCGGTGGCCAACTGGTCTGCAGCCGAGTCTGCAACTGTTCCCACTAGAGATGAGCGAACGTACTCGTAATGAGTACTTACGCACCCGAGTACCGCCATTTTCGAGTACTTCAGTACTCGCGCGTAAAGATTCGGGGGGCGCCGGGGGGCGGGGAGAGGCGCGGCGGTGCGGGGGGTAGCAGCGGGGAACAGGGGGGAGCCCTCTCTCTCTCCCTCTCCCCCCCACTCCCCGCCGCAACCCCCCGCGCCGCCACGGCGCCCCCCGAATTTTTTCGCCCGAGTACGGAAGTACTCGAAAATCGCGGTACTCGGGCGAAAAAGGGGCGGGGCCGAGCACGTTCGCTCATCTCTAGTTCCCACCTATCATATGCCAACTTATAACACTGGTGTCTTCGTATGTGGCAGAGGGGCCTCTACTACCACTGCACCCCGCATAACTGCACCTTGTATAGCTGCACCCTGTATAGCTCTGCCCTTGAGCCGCTCTATTAGAAAGTGCTTCCTACTTGGATTCATGTTACTTGTCTGCGGAGGATGAATACACCTGGAATGTGATAATTACCGATCATGACGAGGACCAGCGGATAGACTTGCACAGTTAGGCCACATTCACACCTGCATTTAGACTTTCAGTCATAATACCATCTCTGCTCTGTTTTCTGGGCAGATAAATGGAATTAAACTTGAAATCAACAAAAGGCTTTCCATTTAGTTTCTGGTTTTCTTAACTGAATAATAACGCAATCTACAGCATTCACTTAAAATAAACTGAAGCCAAACCTTTCTGAAAACCAAGGGGAAAAAAACGAATCGATTATTTCAGTTTTAGGGCATAAACACATTGTTATGATTTTTTCCCATTATGCGGCCTTGATAATCGTATTTGCGCTATGAAGAAGAGTTTTTTGCGGACATGCTAGTTCAAATACTGTGCGCATTTGCGCAGGTACCACCCGTTGACATGGGTGAATCATCCACACCCTGATTTAAATGGCTAGTAAGCCAAATTTGTGCCGCTGTTCATTGGTGCGCGCATATTTTCGCAACATGCTATGCATCCAATTTTTGTGCATGTAATACGCAGTGAATAGAATCCTTTGATGCCCATGGGTTTGTTTATTGTTTAATATTTTTCGATTACATGAAAATTACGTGGCATGACATATTTTGGTGTATATAGCGCACTACAATAAGACATTGAAGAGAATGGGCGAGTGCAAATACGCCATAAATATGCAGCAAATACATTATCCCATCTGTGTACTTTCTTTTGTGTGCGCAAATGCGCAGTGTATTTGTGCGCACGAAAAACCAACAACTGAAATGCACTTACGCCCTGGTGAACTAGGCCTTAGAATAACTATGTCACGTAAGCCAATATTATGAGTTACCCGCATACTTTGTAGATGCATTTTTAGGGCTTAAACACATGAGCGTGATACGCTGCATTTTTGCATGCAGAGAATAGAACTCGGGCTCATTCTCTTTTTTTTTTCGTGTGGAAAAAAATAGAACCTGCCCCTTCTTGTGCATATTTGCACACCAAAGAGCCCCACAGAGGTCTATGGGAAGTGCGCAAACATGCACAACTGCCCGCACGGGTGTGCACTAAATGCTGCGTATACCCGCACTCGCGGTAGGATAATTAGCCATTTATCGTGGCGGAGTGATTCCCCTGCCTGTGTGTATGAGCGCTGCCTGTGCAAATACACTCGTTTACTGCACAACAAAATTGCACAGCAGCGAGCATATTGCGTATCACTCTTATCTGTCTTAGCCCTGATATAAACTAAGAAGCTACCGTCCGTTACTTAATATCTGTATGTTTGTCGTGGTCTCCTTCCCTGTCACCTGGGCTGGAGCCGAGGTCTCGTGGTTTGTGGTGGAGCTGGCTCGTCGCGCCCACTATGGTTACAATGTGCTAGTCCCGTCACGTTGTTCTGTACGGTTCGCATTTCACATCCTCAGTCTGCGGCTTCATGTAATTTCATCCAGTGACCGATGGTACAGCTCCGACTCCGAGAGAGGAGGATGGAAGCCAAGTGCAGCCGCCTCTGGAGTGGACTGTGTAAGGGTCGGATTGCGCCCGTTTGGTATTTGGCACACTGCTGCGCTACTGTTATTGATGCAATGAATATAGCACCTCTAGTCATGGTACGCAAGCGCTCTCAACATGCCGGAGGGTCAGAAATAACTCAAGTGCTTTACATACAGTATATAACATTAGATCAGGTACAACATGGATACAATAAGGAATATTAACCCCTTAACGCTATATGAAGTTTACATCCTTGCAGGGCGGTACTTAACACACCAGTACGCAAACTTACATCATGTGGATGGTGCGGGATCAGAAGTGAGTCTGCGCCATCTCACAGCGGGAGCTGGCTGTGACAGATAGCCAGCCTCCTGCTGTGACATCGGAGAGCAATGAGAACACCGATCCCCGCTGTTAACCCCCTACACATTGGGTTCATAGAGGGAGCGCAGAAACTTGGAAGGAACAAAGGGCTGACAGAGTTTTTTTTAATTTTTTATCAGCCATAGCACAGGAATTGGAAAAAAGCAGTGCTGCCCAATCGTAGTTAATATTATCTATAGGGCAAGTCCTATCTTTTCTCAGGCGTATTGTTAATGGGCGATAATCCCGATAGTGAAAACGAAACCATTAAAATCAATGGTTTCTTTTTCTCCCGTTATCTGGCTGTGACAATCATGGCCGCATAACAGAACAAATACACGCCTATCTGTTTAAGGCCTCAGTCCATGAAATAGACAGCGCTCTGATGGACCAAAACTGTGCATATTCACTGCATATTTGGGCCTTCTTGTGTGTTTTTTTTGCAAGTGTATTCACTACATTTTTTATGGCGGTCAGCGTGCAATGTTATTGTATCTCTATTGGTAAGACAGTATGACGCCCCTGTACTTTATATAACTGGATAGAGCCTAAAAGTTGGATATTTAACTTTGTAAAAATAAATCTGGAGTTCACTAGATTTCGTCTCCACGTCTGATGATGCCACCCGAAGCCTTTGGATCAAGTTTACACCACCATGTACAGAAACTGTGATGAATGATGTAGCAATAACTAGTAAATAATCTCATTAATGCAATGCGTATCCATATATCACCGTATTATAGGATAGAAGTATTTATCATGATGGTACGTTTACACGGGATGACTATGGGGCACATAAGTGCATAACAGTGTCCCACGGACTACCGACTATCAATTCTGTGCTTTACACACAAGCAATAGTCATTCTGTGAATGAAGGCAGAGCAGCTGGAGATCTTTCCAGTCTGAATGCCTCCATTCACAGTAAACAGGCAGTTGTTCCTATCTGGATGACTGCCTGTTCACACAGCCTGACAGTTGCTTAGTTTGTAGTTATGCTAAAAAACAATCAATTTAAGTAAGTGATTTCTCATTCAGCGCCCTGCCTGCAGTCTCGTGTGCAGGAGGCAATTATTGCCCAAATTCGCTGTTTTCAGTGATTATGCGGGCGGTAAAAGTATCTTTACTTTATGCTAGAAAGCTGCTCTGAGGTATTTGGCACAGGAATTAGCTGACACTGCAGTTAACACCGCCATGATTTCTGGTGACTGAGAGCATTCAGTGGTTCTATCTACTCTTTGTAAGAGGCACGCCATTCATTTCCATTTCTTACTAGTAAATGCTAAACGTGGATGAGGATCATGTTAGATAGTCAGAGGTGCTGGCCGATGTTCCATCTATGAGGTGCTCCTATATAGAGCATTGCTTACTGTTCATTCACACAGGCGTCAAAATCGCGCAGAAGAGAGAACCCCTCTCTCCCCGCTGTGGGGAAATAATTCCATCTGCCCTACAGGCAAACCCCTCTCTTCCTGCTTTGGCGATATCCCTCCATCTACCCTGCAGGGGAACCCCTCTCTCCTCACTATGGCGGAATCTCTCCAGCTCTGCTCCTAGGGGAAACCCTCCAGCCTTGCTACTGGGGAATCCCTCCAGCCCTGCTGAGATGAAGGGAGTCCCCGGCAATGAAGGGGGTTCCAGCGGGGCTTCCCTTCATCTTCCTTTGCCGGCCAGCTCACATAGTCTCCCATAGGAGTCTATGGAGTCTTCTGCGCTTTGCACACCAAAGATAGGTCAGCAATAGAGATGAGCAAACGTACTCGTTTTGAGTAATTACTCGATCGAGCACCGTGATTTTCGAGTACTTCAGTACTCGGGTGAAAAGATTTGGGGGGCGCCGGGGGGCGAGGGGAGGCGTGGCGGAGCGGGGGGGTAGCAGCGGGGAACAGGGGGGAGCCCTCTCTCTCTCCCTCTCTCCCCCACTCCCCGCTGCAACCCCCCACTCTCCCACGGCGCCCCCCAAATCTTTTCGCCCGAGTATGGAAGTACTCGAAAATTGCGCCGCTCGGGCGAAAAAGGGGCGTGGCCGAGTAGGTTTGCTCATCTCTAGTCAGCAACTATAATTTTGCGGATGTCCCATCTTTTTAGGTGCAATTTTTTTTTTGCGTGGCTAAAATTATTTCATCTGAATGTCTCCATAGGAATCCACTGTTTCTAATAGTTGCGTTTTTTTGCACATGTAAGTTAGCTGCGCAAATTCCATTGTGTGAATGAGCTCTTAGTCTGCAGATGAAACTATTTGAGACTGGGCAGGAAAAAAAATCTGTCAGGTGTTTCTCATACTGGACCTCTTTGTACCATGTCCTCTCACGATGTGGTGGGGGGGGGGGTCAGCAGAACGAGCGGCGCCGTTCCCTATAACGTCTCTGGTTTTACTGCCTTACCTGAAGACGAGTCTTGTTTTCCTGCCAGCATCAGACATGCTTGTACTCGCACACAAGCCTTCCCTGTGCTTAACTAGAAAATTGTTCTAGTAGTTCTGGCATTTCTATGTAATTTAATAGTTTGGACACGTAGAGAAAAGTAACTGCTTTGTGACTACGTGGAAGTCCTAAGCAGAACATTTTACTCAGTAGGTCGGCACCGAAAAGTAAAAGAATTTGCAGCATGTTTTACTGCCTTGTGATGCAACGCTATATAGAGGCAGCAACCCAACGCTATATAGTGGCAGCGACAAAACACTATATAGAGGCAGCGACCCAACGCTATATAGAGGCAGCAACCCAACGCTATATAGAGGCAGTGACCCAACGCTATATAGAGGCAGCAACCCAACGCTATATAGTGGCAGCGACAAAACACTATATAGAGGCAGCGACCCAACGCTATATAGAGGCAGCAACCCAACGCTATATAGAGGCAGTGACCCAACGCTATATAGAGGCAGCAACCCAACGCTATATAGTGGCAGCGACAAAACACTATATAGAGGCAGCGACCCAACGCTATATAGAGGCAGCGACCCAACGCTATATAGAGGCAGCGATCCAACGCTATATAGAGGCAGTGACCCAAGGCTATATAGAGGCAGCGACCCAACGCTATATAGAGGCAGCGACCCAATGCTATATAGAGGCAGTGACCCAACGCTATATAGAGGCAGCGACCCAACGCTATATAAAGGCAGCGACCCAACGCTATATAGAGGCAGTGATACAATGCTATATAGAGGCAGCGACAGAACACTGTATAGTGGCAGACGACATAATGCTATATAGAGGCAGCGACACAACGCTATGCAGAGGCAGCAACATTACGCTATATAGAGGCAGCAACACAACGCTATATAGAGGCAGTGACACAACACTCTATAGTAGCAGCGACACTACACTATATAGAGTAAGCAACACAATGCTATATAGAGGCAGCAACACAACACTCTATAGTTGCAGCGACACAGCACTATATAAAGGAAGCGACACAACGCTATATAGAGAAAGCGACACAATGCCAAATAGTGGCAGCTACCCAACGCTATATAGAGGAAGCGACACAACGCTATAGAGGCAGCAACACAATGCTATAGGGAGGAAGTGACACAACAATATATAATGGCAGTGACACCACGCTATATAGAGGTAGCGTCTGACGCTGTATAGTGGCAGCAATTCAATGCTATATAGTGGCAGCGACACAACGCTATATAGAGGCAGCGACATAATGCAATATAGAGGTAACGACACAACGCTATATAGATGCATCGACACAATGCTATATAGAGGCAGTGACACAACACTATAATAGCAGCGACACAACGCTATATAGAGAAAGTGACACAATGCTATATAGTGGCAGCGACACAACGCTATATAGAGGCAGCAACACTAGAGTGGCAGCGACAGAACGCTATAAAATGGCAGCGACTCAACGCTATATAGTGGCAGCTACCCAACTCTATATAGAGGCAGTGATTCAAAGCTATATAGTGGCAGCAATTGAATGCTACATAGTGGCAGGGAAACAACGCTATATAGTGGCAGCGATACAACCCTATATAGTGGCAGTGACCCAACTCTATATAGAGGCAGCGACCCAAAGTTATATAGTGGCAGCAATTCAATGCTATATTGTGGCAGCTACCCAACTCTGTATAGAGGCAGTGACCCAAAGCTACATAGTGGCAGCAATTTAATGCTATATAATGGCAGCGACACAACGCTATATAGTGGCAGCGACACAACCCTATATAGCGGCAGTGACCCAACTCTATATAGAGGCAGCGACCCAAAGCTATATAGTGGCAGCGACACAACGCTATATAGAGGCAGTGACCCAAAGCTACATAGTGGCAGCAATTTAATGCTATATAATGGCAGCGACACAACGCTAAATAGTGGCAGCGACACAACCCTATATAGCGGCAGTGACCCAACTCTATATAGAGGCAGCGACCCAAAGCTATATAGTGGCAGCGACACAACGCTATATAGTGGCAGCGACATAATACTATATAGTGGCATCGACGCAACACTATATACCGGCAGCCTATTCAGTAAGGAAAAGTTCTATTTAAATTCTTTATTTATGAAATTTGATAATAGGTAGTACTTGCACTATTATAAAAAACAGATAACAAGTAGTGGACGGAAATTAATGAGGGAAAGGTAGGGAGGGCAAGACAGGGGTTTGGGACTCTGCTTACTGATCCTTTATCGAAGTTATGTAATAATTACATTGGGATACAAAGATATACTGACTGGTAGGTAAATATAGATGTGTGATTAAAACGTTCTAGAAGAGTCAGTCAGGGATATTTACTAACGCCTTTATATTCCTGATGTCAAGTGCAAAATGTTGAGATATTTTGTTTTTTCGTACCAACCTTGCCAGTTTTGTGAAGTGTGTGGTACTTGTCATTATGGCGCGTGTATATCAAATGTGAATTGGCCAGCCTGTCGCAGGCAGGGAGGTGCTCCAGGTGAGGAGACCTGATCCCCAACACCCGTAGTACTGGTATGCGGAAGGAAAAACCAACAACTTCTTATGTCCCATGGACATCCAGTGGAAATGCAGAGCTGTAGGTGACCCCAAAAATCAAAAAAGAAGGTTTGGCACAGGACAGGCGAATAAGAAAAAACGGCGTTCATAAGAGTTTCTGTGAAGTGGTGAAATAATAAAAAAAACTTGATGACTTACATGAATGGGGAAAGGGGTGTATGATGTCTAAAAGGAATACCCCCCTCCTTCTATGGTGCATGGTCGCCCTGGACCAACAGATATATGTATAATTTACACCAGAAACTGTTGTAACTCATGTCAGACCTGGACCTGGTGTACGTTTCTGTGTAGGCACATGAAGAGGAGTGAGCATTGTGCCTAGGGGAAATTATACTAAGGCCGGCGTCACATGGGTGTAAGTGCATTTAAGCCTGCATTTGCACAATGGTCATTGCGTATCTGCACGCGCATGCACGTACTTTACAGTGCTTTATGAGTGCAAATCGTGTGCATCTGTGCATGGAAAAAACACGCAACTGTGCTCCCATTCTTTGAAATGGGCAATTAGTGTAATTAGTTCAATATATGCTCTTCCCGTATGCAAATGCCCTGGAAAATAGAGCACGCTGCGTATTTTTTTGTGAGACCAAGATGACATGCAAAATATGCTAATGTGAAGGAACCCATTGAAAATCTATAACTTCTATTCACTGCGTATCGCGCATGCCAACCACCGCGCAAATATGTTTGTGTGACCCAGTCCTATGAGCGGCATTTGCAATGTAAATTTCCCCTAATAAGTATAGTCAACAAATCAACTACTTTAAAGAGCGCCGTGATGGCAGGAGTTGGGAGTGCTGCGCTGTGGCCTCTGATAAATACTCTTCAAATTATATTAGGTAATTCGAAAATCTGTAACATAATCACAATAACTTTGGGTTATTTCATCTCTCAGGTCAGGTTCACATCTGCGCTGGAACCTTTGTTTGGTGGTTCCGTCACAGATTCGACACAACATACCAGAAGAAATAGTGCTACTTGCGGCGCTTATTCTTCCCACCCGTCGGGAATACGCCGGGTGGGAACCCAGCCTAAGAGCGGCTGCTGCACAGATAGACTGACCCAATAAGGGGTGCAGAGGTAGCAGTCGCTACCGGGCCCCTGAGCCTTAGGGGGACCAAAGGCTCCTCTATCACATAAGAAGTGTTATAAATAGTATATGGTAGGTTGACGGGCCCTGTTACAGATTTTGCATTAGGGCCCAAGAGCTTCTTTTTGTACCTCTAAAACTGCCCCCTGTACTTTAGTAAAGAACCTCTATAAAGTGTTATTCATCTTGAAAAAAAACACTAAATAACTAAAAATAATAGCCATTGGTATAAAACCAAAAAGAATGAGTACTGCTGTCCTTTCCCAATGATCCAGGGCTCGCCCTTCTGCAGTCCTGGCGATATTGGGTTATAAGTGCTGCAGCCTGTCAATAGTCGCAGCATTCATGCACTGAACTCCTGGCACTCAGAGATGGAAGCCATTATACTCTGGCACACAACCGCTGCGGTCCAAAATGACATTGCTGTTCGCATGTAGACAAAGACTGGCGTGGGACCGCAGCAACCTCAGAGCCGGATTGTCGGGGAAGATGAGGTGAGTGCTGCTTCTTTGTATGTTTTATAACCCCTTTACACCGATTCTGTACATATATGTTATCTAATCCCACTACTCTGGCCAGGATTAGATGATAACTCGGGGTGCGTTTACACAGAACAATTATCATGCAAACATAGGAAAGTGAATGTAAAGGCTGGGTTCACACGGGGCGGATTCCCGATGGAAATCTCGCGGTTTGGCCGCAGTGAAAAACCGCGAGATTTCCGCCGGGAGAACCGCTGCTTCAAAACCCGCGTCAGTTTTAAAGCGGCCCGGACGCTCGCTCTTCCGCTGCGGCCGGCGCTCCCATAGAGGAGAGCGCGGCCGCAGCGGAAAAAAAAAATGAACATGCTGCGGTCGGCAAATCCGCGCCGTAGTGACGGGTTATGCCGGTTTAGCCGCAGTGGATTTGCCATCCAGTGTGGACGAGATTTCTGAGAAATCTCGTCCACATGGCTGGCTAATTCGCGGCAAATCCGCCCCGTGTGAACCCGTACTAATAGTTCAGTCTAAACATGAGCCGATGACTCAACGACAAACGAGAATTGTGCACTTTTCATTCATCGTTCATTTTCTGCAGACATAAAAATCATCATTGGCTCATTCAGTGATCATTCAGATCAAAGATCAATCATTCAGTCCTTCTCAGTCAATGAGGGCTCCTTCACATGAGTGTCAGTTTAACACTCCGAAAGCTGTGCTAAAAAAGCCATGAGTTTACACGGCCGACTGTTGCGTCTCGCAGTGCAGTGATACCGCAGCCCCCGAAATCCCATGGCCACCAGAACAATGAAGGGAATCCCCATGGGGATGCCTTTCAAAATGACACAGGGACTACTTTCCTCTCTGCAGGAATCCCCTTCATTGTTCTAGTGTTCCCCACTGCTACCCCCCCCCCCTCCTTTCTGCCATCAGGGAGGGAAGGGGGGTGGGGTACAGCTATGTTTATTTAGCAGTGCTTGGCAATGCTAAATTCCCTCCCCCACCTTTTGCCGTACGGTTCACATAGTCTCTCATATTACTTGTCCTATCTTTTAACGGAGGGAAATCTCGGCATCAAAAAATTGCGCCTTTTGTTCATCTGAAAGAGCATGTAGGAAACAATGGGTTCTTTTAGATGCGATTTTTTTGACGCACCTACTTTGCATCAAAATGACGTCCATGTGAATGAGCCCCGATACAGCGAATGTGAAAGACTGAATGATTCTGAACAATTTCTGGTTTGAACGAGCCAATGATGTTTCTGCCTGTAGAGATAGAGTCCATGAACGAACAAGCGAACTCTGACGTCATTTGCTTGTTCGCTTGTTCAAACAATAAATCAGCTCATCTAAAAGTAGCCTTAACGAGTATCGGGCCGCAGGACTGCTTGTCTCATTCTCCCATGAGCGTTCCTTTACATATAAGGCCTCATTTAAACGAGCCCGTGTATTTTAACGCTGGCCACACGTGCCATAAAATCACGATAATGAAGAATAGCCGCGATCGAGTCCCGAACTTAATTAGCATTTTCTTGTCTATTCGCATATTGTGTGAATAATGCACAGCAACGCGGAATTCCGTCAGTCGGTAAAATGACTTCTGTTAGCTTAAATAGCAGCAGCTATCTTCTTACCTGGTGCCGGATACCGGTTAACTCCCTGCTATTTTTTCAGCTCCCATACAAGTCTATGGCAGCCCCCTGTGTTTTTCATCAAAATATAGGTCAAGACTAGGGATGAGCGAGTATACTTGCTAAGGCACTACTCGCTCGAGTAATGTGCCTTAGCTGAGTATCTCCCTGCTCGTCCCTAAAGACTCGGGGGCCGCCGCAGCTGACAGGTGAGTTGCGGCGGGGAGCAGGGGAGAGCGGGCGGGAGAGAGAGATCTCCCCTCCGTTCCTGCCCGCTCTCCCCCGCAGCTCCCTGCCCCCCGCCGGCCCCCGAATCTTTAGGGACGAGCTGGGAGATACTCGGCTAAAGCACATTACTCGAGCGAGTAGTGCCTTAGTAAGTATACTCGCTCATCCCTAGTCAAGACCTATATTTTGATGCAGTGAGAAAATTTGGGCGACCGAACATGGTCAACAATTTGACATTTTGACAGTGTGATTTTTTCACGCACCTGAAAACCGCCCATGTGAACGAATACATTGGAATCCAATGCTTCACGTGGTAGGGATTTTCAGGCAACGTTTTTACGTGGCTGCATAGCCACATAAAAACGCTCATGTGAATGAGGCCTTACAGTTGCGTCGGGCTGGGCTCGTTCTTTTGATTGGGCTGGACACAACTAATTAAACGTTGCACTCTTTGTACACTTGTCTGTCACCCATAGCTGAGCGGAGAATGACTGCAAGCAACACATCTATGTCCGGCTCAGGGGGGATATGCAGGCGCAAAACGGATGCCAACAGACACAAAATTAACCACACAGGAAGCTATGTAGCAGCGTCTCCTTTCCCTATTAGGTCTCATTCACACAAGTGTGTGCGTCCTCATGCTGGCTGCATTGCGGCTCAAAATCGCAGCAATGAAGAATAGCCGCAATTGAGTCCTGAGCTTAATTTGCATTTTCTTGTCCATTCACACAGGCATATAGCGGGAAAAATACACTGCACCGCGGAATTCTGCCGATTGGCAGAAATCTTCGGAATGATTTCTAATGCTTGAATAGCAGCAGCTGTCTTTTTTTTAAAGTGCTGGACGGAGCTAAACTCCTGCCCCCCTCCCCCCCCCCCACATTTTTTTCAGCTCCCTTAGAAGTATATGGGAGCTTCCCGCGTTTTTTGTCAAAAGATAGAGCAAGACCTATCTTTTGACGCAGATTTAAAAATCTGCGACTGGAAACGCTGATTTCACGTTTTGACGCTGCAGTTTTCTTCATGTGCCTGAAAATCGCTCATGTGAATGAATGCATTAGAATCTAATGCTTCAGATGGTCGCGATTTTCGGTCGATGTTTTGTAGCATCTAATAGCTACATAAAAACGCTCGTGTGAATGAACCCTTGAGAAGATGTGCAGCAGAGCCCAGATGTATATCCACCAGATATGGGGGGAATAGCTGTCAAATCAGTGAGAGTTTTAACAACCGCTATCTGCGCATATGGCGGTGAGCTGCAGTGTGATTACAAAACTTTTTATCAGAGCCCTGTGTGTTCAGTTCCAGCCGTTATCTCTGGTGGAGTGCGGACATTACACAATGTGCAGAGAAGGACCTGCAGGCTGGAGTTTAATGTCCTCATCCGGCACTTGTTGTGTATTTCATGGCGTGATCAGTAGATATTCCCGTCCGCAGCGTGGAGGCGACGTGTTGTGATGCACTTAGTACTTACTAGTTGGATGCAGTCCGCCGGCTCTCATCCCACAATTACTGATGCAAACAAATCAGCGCAGTCATCATGTTTCCACCATAGAATTAGGGTCGTGAAGTGTTTCCCATTGTTTTTGATGAGAAGCCTTGTATCGCACTCGAGTGCACCTCGCACACCAGGTGATGCTTTGCGTCCGCATTGAAAATGGGCGATGCGAGGCGTTCCGAAAGAATGTCCAAAGATAGGGCATGTCGTGATTTTTTGCAGGAAGAAGATGGCTTATTTGTATAGCCCCATTCATTCCTATAGCCCTATTCATGTGTATAGCCCCATTAATGTATATAGCCCCATTCATACGTATAGCCCTATTCATGCGTATAGCCCTATTCATGTGTATAGCCCCATTCATGGACGTAACTATAGAGGATGCAGGGAATGCGGTTGCACCCGGGCCCAGAAGCCTTAGGGGGCCCATAAGGCCTAACTTCTCCATATAGTAAGCCTAGTAGTATGAATAAAGCTTTATAGTTGGGGGCCCTGTTACAGCTTTTGCGTTGGGGCCCAGAAGCTTCAAGTTACGCCTCTGGCCCATTAATGTACATAACCCCATTCATGTGTATAGCCCCATTAATGTATATAGCCCCATTCATGCATATAGCCCCATTCAAAAGAATGGGGTTCATATTAGTGCATATTCGTGTAAAATTTGTCTGTTAAAAAACGCAAGTGAGTAGAAGCCCTAACAGTAAGTAGACTCGTCAAAAAATCGCATCTATTAGAACCAATGGTTTCCCATGAGTTTCTTCACACAAACGATTTTTTGCCTTAAAAATCGCACCACAAGATAAAACATAGGTAATGTCTACACAAGACTTTTGTTTGTGTGAAAAGATAGGTTTTGTCCTTAACTGCCATCAAAAGATAGGACAGGACCTGTCTTTTCACGCAAATGAAAGCTTGAAAGACTCTTATAGGACTCAATGGCAGCCGTACGAAAAAGGGAGATTTCGCGCGGCTAAACCACGGCCGTCTGCATAGGAGTGCGTATTGTAATGCACTCCTATGCAGACTTTCAGTGGCGGAAATCCCGCGGGAAATACCGCCGCGGGATTTCCGCCCGTGTGCAGGCGTCCTAACTGTAGTAAAAAAATTAAAAATACATATACTCACCTGTCTGCCGGGGCTCAGGCGCGTCTAGCCACTGCTTGTTCTCCCTGCACTGCTCTGAAGCTTTTCAGCCGGCGGGGATTAAAAATGCATGGAGAACAAGTGGCGGCTAGACACGCCTGAGCCCCGGCAGCGGCGGACAGTTGAGTATATATTTTTTACTACAGCTAGGGATGATTTTCAGGGAAGGCCTATATTTAAAGCCCTTCCCGAAAATCACTGCAGGGGTTGCCAGCAGGCCATTGCTTTCAATGGAGCCACTGACAGCAGCAGCGGCCCCATTGAGAGCAAGGCTCTCTTAACCCAAGTTTTTGCTCTTAAATCAAAGCAAAAATTCAGGAGAGAGCCTGCTCTCAAGTTAAAAAGCTTGTAAGCTGAGGCACTCTTAACCCAAGGTATCACTGTATATGACTTTTTAAATGCAGTTTATTTTAATAAATAAAAAATAATAAAATATTCCATCTAGGAGCCAGACGTGTTTGTGTCACAGCCATCTTATCACCACGTGATCTGTCGCAGCCTAAACAGCACATTACTAGAACAGAGGTCACTCAGTTACTGAAACTGCTGCAATCTATGACTCCGTCTGTTCTTCTGCTTTTGGAACATTACATAGCGCAGCGTCGGCTCTGCTGCATCACAATGGTGTTGTAGTAAATGAGACGAGGAAGGAATGCAGACGAGGAATTTACATCACTTTCCCTTTGTCCCAAAAACTGAAAATAGCCGATTGTACAACAAATGAGATGAAGAACGGAAGATAGAAAAGCCATCCTGTCGGACATCCAGTTCATCGTCGCCGCCATCATCATCATCACGTGGCCAAGATGTAGTTGATTGGCAGAACAGTCTGAATTGTTTTTTACGGTTTTCACATCTTTCACACTGTCCTTATATTTTGTCTCAAGGGTTAAGGGCCTCATCAAGCTGCGCATACGCAAATATGCTAGCCACAATGGAGTGCATTTGCTCATGAACAAGGGTTGTCCGCTTGTCCCACTCTTTCCCCTGATTTTTTTTAACCTGCCATAGACTTCTATGGTAACTTTCTGCATAACATGCAGAAAGCTGCCGTGTCCTATCCTTTCTTGCGTGCAGGAATTGCACGTGAGTTTCACGCGCACAAACACATTTGTCTGTTTAAGGCCATAATCAGATCGGAAAAGAGAGTGAGTCTATTCTTAAAGGGGTTGTCCCACGGCAGCAAGTGGGTCTATACACTTCTGTATGGCCATATTAATGCACTTTGTAATATACATCGTGCATTAATTATGAGCCATACAGAAGTTATAAAAAGTTTTATACTTACCTGCTCCGTTGCTGGCGTCCTCGTCTCCATGGTGCCGACTAATTTTCGGCCTCTGATGGCCAAATTAGCCGCGCTTGCGCAGTCCGGGTCTTCTGCTTTCTTCTATGGAGCCTCTCGTGCAGGATGCCGGCTCCGTGTAGCTCCGCCCCGTCACGTGCCGATTCCAGCCAATCAGGAGGCTGGAATCGGCAATGGACCGCACAGAAGAGCTGCGGTCCACGGAGGAAGAGGATCCCGGCGGCCATCTTCACCGGTAAGTATAGAAGTCACCGGAGCACGGGGATTAAGGTAAGCGCTCCGGTAAGCTTTCTTTACGTCCCTGCATCGGGGTTGTCTCGCGCCGAACGGGGGGGGGGTTGAAAAAAAAAAAAAAACAGTTTCGGCGCGGGACAACCCCTTTAAGAGCTGTGTCTTCCACATCTTCTGGGTTCTGGATCAAGAGTGCCAGCCATGTGAGGGTACCTTCAACCCTCATGTGGTGAAGAATGGAAGAGGAAGAGAGGTTCCCTAGCGTGTATCTGTGATGAGAAAAGAGTGAGCCCTAAGAGAGAAGGAGCATGAGCCAGAAGTAAGTGCAATTTCCAAGGCCCAGTGCAGAGGTACATTCTGACCTCTTTTCCTACACGGCCATCCAGAGTTATTGGATCACCGCACAGAGGTACTCTTCTTCATTCGTCACACCCGGCCGTCCTGAAGTCTGGGATTACTGGGTGGAGGTACTCCTAAGTCTGTTGTTCACGCAAAGCCGTCCTGAAGTCTGGAATCACCGCGTGGAGGTACTATTACTCAAGTCTGTTTAATACCTGCACTTCAAGAAATGTCAATTGTGCCTTGTGTTATTCTGGAGTTATGCAAGTAAAGTTCTTCCAGGCCCTGACCATTCCCAGGGACCTGAGGTACACCAATTCTGTCTGTGGCTCCATTTATTTCCCGCCTAGGGTCATACCAGTGGGTAACAGAACCATTTCTCGTGTTTATTGGGCATCCCTCTCTGAGATGTGTCCGGAAGAGGCCCAGCATTGCCCTGGCCGAGGCTACGTGTGTCCCTTTGGGAGGGAGCATGGTAAATGCCACCGTGACAAGCCAGCATCTTGCCCTCTCAGCTCCTCAACGTACGCTCTGTGTCTGGGGTAACCCTATGGGACGCTGCAGTTTCAACTATTTTTGGAACCAGAAGCTCGTGGGAGGTGGATTGGGGGTAATCTTTGCTCTGATCTTCTCCTCTGTGTCCACCTCTGAACCAAGTGATAACTCTGTTTAGACCACATGTCAAACTCAAGGCCCACAGGCCAAATCCGGACCACTGCGTTATTTTGTGTGGCCTGCAATGAGGTCCAAACACAGAAAGACCAACTCTGCGCTTTCCCCGGAGGACGAGCCAATGCTTGGCACAGAGGGTGGCGCCGACACAGGTGCCATCTTAGATTTTGAGCTCTGGTATGCACTGCCATCCTGGCACAGGGAGCAGTAGAAATCTTGGATTCTGAGCTCTAGCACAGCTCTGATCCCCTACCTGGGCACCATAGTCGCCCTCCAAGGTAGGAAGCTCAGTGCTAAAGAGGTGGAAGGGAGAGAACGCATTATATTGCAGAGAGCTCCACAGCCGTATAAGGAGTAGTTAGATTTAGGCCTCATTCACACTGGCGGATGCAGTCTTGGTCCATGAAATACACAGCGTTTTCACTGACCGAAACTGTTTGTATCCACTGTGTATTTAGACCTTCTCGTGTTTTTTTTTACTTGTGTATTTACTGTGTTTTTCACAAAAAAAAACTCAAGAAGGCCTCGTAGATTTCACACATTCCAAAAAAATATGACCTGCTCTATCTCTTCATTTTGCTCAGCAAAGACCCTATAGAAGTCTATGGTACGTGCGCAAATACATAATGGGATGCAGCAAACACTGTGCAAAGAACACATCTTGACCTTATTAGGCTATATAGCTTTTAAACCACAGAAGGGGGTGTCACGCTCGTGTGTGAACAGGCCATGTGTGCGCAAAAAGTACAGTACTATTCGCCGATACGTGTGTGAATCTACCTCATCAACCTCGTTCACTGCACAATACGTTGCACTGAGGCGAGAATATTTGCGCACCCACTTATGTAAAATCAACCATATGCTGATGTGGCCTTCAGAAAAAAGGAGTTTGACCCCCCTGACAACTAGCAGACATATTTTGTGATGTGATTGTACTTATGAATTGCAGAATTTGCGTAGAAAGAAAAGAAATCTGAGGCTGTATTCGCAGGCTCGGTATCGTATTACACATAAACGGAGAATAACCTCCTCAGACACATTAGCGCATATAACAGTACTTTGTGTTATGTAAATGTCTGAGCAGGAACGTTTTAATACCCTTTTGATCCATGTCTACAATGGCGTTCAGTTGCTGCGGAGGCCTCTCAGCCGTGGGCACCGTGGAGTCCTGGAGTCTCGCACATGGCTTACAGCACTACAAATCCCAGAAATGTGACAGCTCTTTGTTGTAGAGATGTGGTTCTCCATAGCAATGCTATTAGTTCTTGCGGCTGTGTCTGTGGGGAATCTCACAGCCTGCAGCAGCCGCACCGACCAGAGCGACCCCTGTGCAGACTGACTGATCACCCAGTAACCTTTCACCTAGTTCATGGCATGAAGGCAGACACAAGCCACTACAAAGGTCTGTTTGTGGACCTTGGTGAATTTCACTTGATTCCCCTAGATAACTTTCACCCTGTTACTGCAAGCGCTCAATGCAGGCCGTCTGCTCTCTTCCTGTAAAGTGAAATGTTCCAGTTGTCCCTCCCAGGACTTATGTCTATGGGACCGAAATAGATACACAGTTTGTACAGGAATCGCTGTGGCTTCAACTAATATTCTAATTCAATAAATTGAATACATTTACAGTTTATACCTAGATGATAATACACTGCAGTACCCCGCAACCAGGAGAAACGAATAATCAGCAATCTGTCACAGCACACACATCACCTTTATATTGAAGGGAAGGTTTATCCTTAGTATCACGGTGCACGCCCACCACGATCCTGGATCCTGGATCAAATATATAGTAGAGCCAAACAAGAAGGAGAGAAGCAGCACTCCAGGGAATTATCTCAAAGAGTTGTCTTTATTGTGCCCACAACGTTTCAACCCTAGTTACACGGGTCTCCTTCTTGTTTGGCGCAACCAGGAGAAACAATAACCAGACCGATAATTCACAGCAGGAAAATAGTCCCTTAAAATATGCTTTTTATTGAAATTCATTAAAATACTCGCAAACAAGCATTATACATATACATAATATATAAAGGAGCTAGGCGTGGGCGACAAGCATCAGCAGGGAGCACAGGCACTGCAGATGTGAGCCAACAGATACAACCATCATTTACTCCAGGTCCGATGGTGGGAATATTCACCACAGGGGCTATTTGATGATATCTGTATGTTCTCTGCACGTCCGTGGCAGGAGCAGTGTAGACAGGAGCTATGATGCACGATGACAGCTCTCCTCATTCTTTCCATTACTCGCACCCTGCCTGAAGCAACATACAGGAAATAGAACCCATTCATTTCAATGGGTTCATGCACAAGCACGTATTTTGCATATGTGCAAAAAAAAAAAAAAATGGAGCACGCTCTATCTTCCAGCGCATTTGTGCAGGAAAAGAACTGATGAAACTAATTTGCCATCTCAATGGCTGAGAGCATTGGTGAGTGTTTTTTTTGCGTGCGCAATTGTACAAAACTTGCGCTCCAAAAGCTCAGTAAAACACTACTCCACGCACAAATATGCAGCCACCAATGTGCAAAAATGTGGCGCAAATACACATACGCTCATGGGGCAATCTTCCTGATAAGGACGCCCCCACTTACGGTGGCTGTCACCTACACTGTGCATATTGCACCTTACTCACATGTCCGTCACCTATGCATTGTTTGCCGCGCTTGTTCCAGAACAGTAAAGTAACTTTTAGGAATCATCCAGTTCTTGTGCAGTGTTTCACATTCCTATGTGCGCGGGGAGTAATGAAATGTAACGATAAGTGCACAAGCCAACGCTGATTTTTAGTCCTGCTGAGATGGGACGATGAACAAATAGTGCACGATTCTCGTTCGACGTTCAGTTATTGGCTCGGAAAAATATTGTTCACTTTCGCTCATTTGAACAATTTTTTGAACAATGATCATTGCATGCAAACACAGCATGAGGGCTTATTTACACAAGTGTATACCGGCTGCAGTCCCGCCCCCTTCCATCGCAAACAGCTGGAAGGGAGGAGGGAGGAGGTGAGCCGACGCGGGGGAGGGAAGGGAAGACAGCTCAGATGGTAGCATAAATTGGCCGTGAAAACGGCGGCCGATATATGCTCGTGTAAATAAGCCCTGAGGCTAACTTCACACGAGCGTAATATGGAACCGTGAATCCCGCCCCCATATCTTGCTCCTTATCAAGTGAAATTCATGTGAATGTGAGGCGTTTTATGGCAAAACAGCCTTCCATCACTTCTGGGATGCGGGGATACTCCAGAGCGGCTGTCAGCCATGGCGGAGGACCGCAAGGTTTCTCCCGTTGTTTTTAATGGGAGATATCAGATCACATGCGCCCAGCATCTGGTACAATGCTGCACCTGGTTCCATTGTAAGCAATGGGCGCTGCGATGCGAGAGCACACACAAGATAGAATATGCCGCTATTTGTTTTCTGCATCGCATTAGGTGCCGTGCAGGAAAACATCGCTCATGTGTATGATCCCATTCAAAACAATGGGGTTCGTATTTTTGCATCTCGCAACGTACAAATCTCGTGCGATTTTTGTCACCTGTGGTTAAGCATGTGTGTTTATAAAGCCTCATTCACACAAGCATTTTATCACAGCTATTTCGCTGCGATAGAACATCAAATGAAAATCACTAACATCTGAAGCATTTGATTCCAATGGGTTCATTACCATGGGTGATTTACCGGTGCATGGAGAAATTGCGCCATAAAATTGTCAAATCGGTGACTGTTTTCAGTTGACTATATTTCTTGCAGCATCAAAAGAGGCCATGAGCTATCTTTTGATGAAAAATACTAGAGGCTCCCATAGATTCCTATGGGAGCAAAAAAAAAAAGGAAGGGGGAGGAGTTTACCTGCGTCCAACGCCGGGAAAGGAAGACAGCTGCCGCTATTTAAAGCTAATAGTACCCAATCTGCCAACTGATGGAATTCAGCACTGCAGAGATTTGTTTCCCCCCGATACACTCATGTGAATGGATGAGAAAACGCTAATTAAAGTCAGAATTAGATGGCGGCGATTCCTCACTATTGTGATTTCCGGCCGCATGCGGCCAGCGTAAAATCAAATACGCTCATGTGAATAAAGCCTTACAGGGAGAAGACGGAAGTAACTATCTGACAGACCCCTCTCCTACAGGAAATGAGATGGGGCGGTTGCGGATTTTCCACATTGGTAAATACACATCATATCTGCTCAAAATCTGTAGTGGCAAAATCTGCACCAAATGGTGCCTTTTTTATTGCTGATTTTAAAATGCTGTAGAATTGCTGCAGATTTCTCCCTTTGCCTTGCAAATCTGCAGCATAAATCCACTTATATTTTTTTGACAGTGTGAGCAATTTGTGTAAATCTCATCCACTTGCTAATGTGAATTCTGGGAATCATCCACATGGAAATTGCACACAGAAAATCTACAGCGGTCCCTCCTGGTGAACACATACCCAATCAGGGGATTAAACACATTGAAATCCAATCTGTCTGATCCCCCGATCCTCTTACACGTCTTGTTAATTGGCAGTCGGAATGTTCCTGTACACATTCCGTCAGCCAGTTGTGCCAAAATGTATCCAATAATTATGGCCTGCTTAGTAATGTATTTCATGTATATGATTACTGGTCATGGATGAATAATGTATGTATTTATTACCCAACTCATCCAAATGAAGACTGTCCTTCAGGAAGAAAATATTGTAAATCTGATGCACAACGTTTATTCCATCACCAGAACATTGTTTTCTGTCCTGTTTATTGCATTGGGAGCTCCTTAGTGTTCTTCTATTTACTACTTGCACTTTGTTATGTTTTTTATATCTTTGACTGTTTGTGATGTTCTGAGCCCAATATTCTTACTTATGGCACATGATCATCATGAATGAATGAGTAAGAATGTCTGTAGATAAACACTGAATGGTGTTGGAAGTTATACTGGGTTTGACACAAAAATATGTATCAGTGACAGAGTTGGCAAAGTTAACATGCAAACAGGAAGAGTGGTTTTACATCTCTGTTCTATAAATCTTCTTACCCATTGAGTTTCTTTGTGGCATTCTTTGAAGCCTGCCATGAATTTCATGCGTTTTTACAAGCGTTTTTTGGGTGGTATTTTTTAAAGCACGCATGCAATTCTTTTTGTAACAAAGAAGTCTGTGGTAAAACACCTGAAAAACACTGAACGGAGAGCAGTGATGGGTCATGATTACAAAAACATGGCTGCATTCTTGCAAAAACATAGGTTGTGTGCGGTACTTCAGCAATGTACCATTCGCTTCATGAGCTAAGCTGTAATACCAGACACAACCCACGGACAGGTGTGGCACTGTTTCCAGAAGAAAACTGCCATTTTTTTTGCCTTATGTGTGTTATATTGAAGTTAATGAGATGTAGCGTATTTCTGGCCATTCTGTACAAAGTCTTAAAATAACTGTAAGCGTCTTCCCTCAGGCGCAGTTTCAATGTTGTCGCTGTGATTCCCGAGAACCCTTTACAACAGTGAGTCATCGGATCATTAATGTGGTCTCTTCAATCGGTCCTCTTCGCTGGTGGCAGTCTGAGAATGGTATGTACCATCGCCAGTTCTACTTGTACTTTCATGATGGTAGACCATTATTCAGCCTATCTGGATTATCAGCGAAGTTGTCTTTCTGTAAGACTTTGGCAATTATTTGTCAACCAATCATTTTTCTAATTTGTATACTGAATTTATGGCATATTCTTTGGGCAGGTTATAAATGATTAAGGTAATATGCCTTTAAATGGTCTGTCTCATGTAGACAACCCCCTGTTGATATATCCTATTGGCAGAATTGGATTTATATTTTTTTTTACCAAAGGTTCTCTAATAGACTGTCTAAAATTTGTACCTGAGTAGCCCACGGCATAGCACCCTGCTGAGTAATAATTTTAATTATTAATGCTAGATCAAATGTCACTATATAAATAAAGCCCCAGAACAAACTCCGTACGTAAATACAGTATAAGAACCAAGCTCATAACATAAATACAGTAGAAGAACTAGCTCATGACAGAAATACAGCACCAGAAACAAGCTCATAATATAAATGCAGTACCAGAACCTAGCTCATGACAGAAATACAGTACCAGAACCAAGCATTACATAAATACAACACTAGAACCAAGTCCATCATATTAATATTGGACCAAGCTCACATCATAAAAACAGCTCCAGAGCTAAGATCACTAAAGTGATAAATTGCAAAGTCAGGTTAGCCCCTGCCATAGAAGTTTGTACCATATAAAAAAACACATCCTCGTTTGACCTGAAGAGTGGTAAATAAATGCTGGGACTTGTTAGTTCACAAACAAGGATGGTACCACTCATCATCGCTCTGCAGACTATATAGTGACTACAGGACTCATCAGACACAGCCAGTGGCAAAATGAACAATAACATTAAGTGAATCACAGGTGATTTCCTCCATGATTGCTGTAGTTCTTCTCCATACAGTCCAGATTTCCATGATAACTTCTCAAGCATGCAACTTGTGTCTTCAATGGTTGCCACACTGTCTTTGGCTTTTGTGATTTTTCATATTGCTAACCCCTATATTAAGACAAACTCCTAATGGTACCACACATTGTCTTCAGAATATTTAACAGGTTACACTGTGGCCCCTGAATACTTAATAAGCCACCCAGTGCCCTATGAGTAATGAGCCATACAGTACTCCAGAATAATTAATACATCACTCTGCACCCCTTGAGTAAATAAGAATCGGCATTATCTGCCTAAAGTAATAAATAAGCCACATTGTCCTACAAAATATTTAAAGGGGTTGGGCCAGAATTTAAAGTTACCCCTTATCGATATGATAGGGAATAAATTGCAGATCAGTGGGGGTCTCGCCACTGACACCCCTGCCGATCTCGAGAACAGGATTCCTGTGACCTGTTCTCCTGTCACTGTGGGGGTCACTTCTCACCCCCCAGTGACATCACTGTGAAGGTACCGTTGATTGAGCATGCGTGGTCACTCAGCACTCCATTCATCAATGCGAGTGATGGAAATACCTTAGCGGATACACCATTTGGCCACTCCTAATGAAAGTGAATCGAGTGCTGATGTGCTTGTGCAACCAGCACTTCATTTGGTTTCCTCGTTACTGCAGGGGGTGCAGTAACCCAGTAGTGAGGAGGACCCCTATTCTTGAGATCGGTGGGGGTCTCAATGGTGAGATCCTCACCGATCTGCAAGTCCTATAGATAGGGGATAACTTCAAATTCTGATACACCCCCTTTAAGCCTCACTGACCTCCACAATAAATAAGCTACATTGGGTCCACCATAATAATTAACAAGCCACACTACCCTCTGTAATAATCTTGCTCACTTCCCAAACACTTCTGTGGTGTCTTGCATCCACTGCCTTGTTCTTTTCTGGCTGAGATACTGTGGATCTACGCTGGAAATATCAGCTGATTCTGGGCTTTTTTTAAGCATAATACTATAATTCATTAGGATCAGAACTTTTCAACTCTATAACATAAATATGATTTATTGCTGAACCCTGCAAACAACATAAGATGATTCATAAAAATCCGACACGTTCGTTTTATGTACTTTGGTAATCCCTGAGTCCATCATTCAAAGTAGTTCAATACACTGTATTCTTTCTACAGGAGTTGATGCTGTTTCTCTGCAGTTTGACTTGAACAAGAAGTTTCAGCTCAGTGATGTCACTTTGGATTTCAGGGTAAGACCCCCGTTAGACGTGGCAGAAGGCAGTGTGATTGTCTCCTTTATACCCCCTGATGATTACTACTGCTATCTAACAGTATATATGCTATGCACATATAGAAAGAATTGTCCCATGCACACTAAGAGGCTCAATGAAGCCAACTAATTGATATTTATGTTGCATTAATATTTCACACACTCTTAGTTTGGCTCTGTTGTAAATACGACATTCAGGGCCCAAAGAAAGAAATAATAGCATAGCTGCCTTGAGTTACTAACAAAATGTCCTTTCCACGGTTAATTTTCTCTTTGTGCTTGCTGTTCTCTATAACCATCTCCCTTCCTTCCATTTGATCCTTCCAGAGCCCCCGGCCAGCTGGCATGCTGATCGAGCGGTCTTCTGACTCTGGGAAGACTTGGCAGGTGTATCAGTACTTGGCCTTTAACTGTGCTGCCTCATTTCCTCACATAAGACAAGGTCGACCCCAAAACCTTGAGGATGTGCGATGTCAAGAGCTCCAAGGGAACCCAACTAATGGGGGCAAGGTAAAGTAAAGGCAGCTTCTTGTGGGAACATCTTGTGGCAGTATTATGAGACCCCCCTATGATGAAAAATTGTAAAACGGTTTGCAAGCTGTGATATTCCGATTCCTTTGGCGCTCTACAATACATCACAATCTCAGAAGAGCCTACAATAATCCCTACTGCCACACAAGCAGCTTCTACCATCAGCCAGGCTTCATTCTACTTTCGTAGATTGCAAGCGCTTGTGAATGGGGTCCCGTGCCCCTCTTTACCAATATTCATCATTTAGTTCATGTTTTTATCTTATGTAACGTATTTATAAATACATAATAGATAGTAATATTGCAATAAGCAGACTACCCATCAGCATCTATTATCTACAGTGGAATACTTGCTTATTGGATGAACAGTGGCTCAAACAAGTTACCACTGATTATATGGTAATATTTCCGGTAAATTATTGTGAAGAATGTTTTATTGCAGATCAATGTGTGGAAGAAGTTCTTTTTTATACCAATATCACAACTGAGGAACACTTTATAAGGGTGGGCTAGATACCAATAAACTGGAAGCTGAGTAGATTCCTAATGTCTGTGTATTAGCATCAAATACCTTCTAGCTGCCAGAATAGGGATACAATGCACTATGCACATTGCCAATGATCCTCGAGGCACATTTGTCTGACTTCCTTTAAATACTGCTCAGAAGATGGAATGTTACATCACCTTCAATGTAAACTCCTAGATACTGACCGCAACTGAGAAGAAATCTAACAAAATAAAACCAAAATCCAGTACTAAATCTGAGCAGTAGCTGCAGGATCAACACTGCATGATACTAGTTGAACGAGGCATGGTTGGGCGGCCTTATGAATCTTATTACTAGATACTAACATAATCTTAAGGTGTTGTACAGTATCAGATTAGCTTATCCAGAAACAGTGCCACGGTTGTCCATGGGCAGAGTCTGGTACTGCAGCTCCTCAGTTATCCCGGACGCCACCCATGAGCAGGAGTAACATTATTTCTGGAAGCTAGTGGACTTATTTTTTGTTCTCATACAGCTCCATTACTTATAATCTGCGTGAGAACCTCCCTACTACTAAACTCACTTGAGACAAGTTCATTTGTGTTGATTTACATACACAATGGACCTACTGCTGAAACTATGAAGAAAGAGTCCATATTACCCACAGAGAGAAATCAGATTCCAGTTATTTTAAAGTGAAAGATAACTGATTGGTTGCTATCTGCTGCACCAAGAATGGACTGAAAGTGATACCCTTTGGGCATAAAAGGTCAGGTGGCTCTTTAGCAACTACTAAATTCATGCTACACCTTTTTAATAAAAAGTCCAAAAAAGTTGGCAGGCTGTGTAAAATGTAAATAAATGTAGAGAAAAAGAATACAATGATTTGGAGGTCTTAGCTAACCGTATTTTATTCACAGCAGAACATATCAGAAGGGCGGCAGGGAGACAGTTTTCCATTTCATTTTAAGAAATTAACTCATTTAGAAAGGGATGGCAGCAACACATCTCATAAAAGTTGGCGCGGGGCCATATCTACAGTTGTGTAGCGCCCCCTATTCTGGGAAGTGAGGAGACCAATTGCTGGAGTTTTGGGAGAGGAATGTTGTCCCAATCCTGTTGATGTAGGGTTTTAGCTACACTACAGTCCTTGGTCGTCTTTGCTGGATTCTTCATATCATAATGCGCCAAATGTTTCCTATCGGTGAAAGGTCTGGACTGCAGGCAGCCGATTCACCATCTAAACTCTTCTTCTGTGAAGCCATGCTGTTGTGATGGATGCAGTATGTGGTTTAGCATTGTCTGAGTGAAACATGCAAGGCCTTCCCTGAAACAGATGTTGTCTTCATGCAGCAGATGTTGCTCTACAACCACTATATATTTACATTATACTATATGTTGAGGAACATTTTTCTGCGATTGTTCCACAATTTTTTGTTGCAGTATTTCACAGATTGGTGAATCTCTGACCATCTTTGCTTCTGAGAGACTTTGCCTCTCTAACATGCAATTTTTATACAGAATCATGTGACTTAGAAGGAAATTGACCCTCCACATGTTTTTCATTACTACCCTCTCATTTTCCCACCTTTTGTTACCCCTGTCCCAACTTTTGTAAGAGGCCATCAGTTTCTAAAGGAGTTTATTTTTAAAATGAAATGGAAAAATGTCTCCCCGCTCCTCTCTGATGTGTTCTATGTTCTACTGTGAATAAGATATGGTTATGAGATTTACAAATTATTGCATTCCTTTTTTCTTAACCTTTCTTTACATTTTACAGCATCCCAACTTTTTTGTAATTGGAGTTGTATTTAAGGAAAGCTTCTCGCCTGTAGGTCCCAGCACTCAACCCCTTAACGACCAGCCCATAGTCTTTTTTCATCCTGCCCGAGTGGGCTTTATTCTCTGAGGACGTAAAAACATGTGTCCTGCAAAGAATAAAGCCCCCTGGGCTCTGGACGTGACAGCTCCATGCTGTTGCTGCCCGCAGGTAGCCGACAGCATGGAGCTGTCATCCCGGGCTGCGGGCCCCCCCCCCCTGGCATTGTGATCGGCGCTATCCAATGGATAGCGCCGATCGCAATAAAGTGAAAAAAAGTACAAAAAAAGTTAGATATTCAGCTGCCCTGATGGATCGGATCCATCAGGGGAGCTGAAATTACTCACCTGCCTTCTCCAGGCTCTTCTGCTGAGACGGAGTCCTCCCGGACCCGCCGCCGCCGCTCTTCATATCCGTGAGGGAGGATTAAAGTACGTACATAAGGCCCCCGGATTTATCCGCGGACCTTACCCCAGCTTCTGCGCACACGCCCGTCACCAAAATGGCGGACGCATGCGCAAAAGCTGTGGATTGCAAGGATAATTGAAATTCTCCCTGCTCCTGGCTACAAAACTTAGCCGAGAGCCTGGAGATTTCACGGGTGGCCACGGTGAGTGGTTCCTGATCACGTGTTCGCCGTTATACAATGGATAATGGCGATCACATAAAAGTTTTTTAAAAAATTGAAGTTTCATCTCCCCTCACCGATGCGATCGGTGAGAGGAGATGAAACTTTTTACCGGAGGCCTCCGTATTTGAATTCCACAATTCCGCTCACATTAGCGGGTTGGAATTGCGTAATCCACTCACAGAAAAGAGAACGCAGCAGGTGCTATTTTACTGCGGATATCCGCAACATAGAGCCCATTGTGCTCCATGGTCGTGGATATACCCGCTGCCCATACGCAACTACGTTGTATACGGGCTGCGGGTACCCGCGTCATCGCTAAGCGACGGTGCGGGAAATACAAACAAAGAAAAAGGTGTACTGCGCATGACTGCCTGTGTGATTAGGCAGTTATGCGCAGTACATTACGCGGCCGTACGCAGGGTCACAGCCGGGCTCACAGCTGGGATCCGCTGCGGGCCTCCGCAAGCGGATTCCGCCTACGGCTGTGTGAGCCCGGCGTTATTCAGACCGCTACCTCTAATATGTATTTTACAAGAAGCCCCGGGAACGTTCGCCTTCCTGCAGTTCCAGGAGCACCTTGTTGAGCGTCTTCTGTGTGAGACCGCCGCACCTCATCAAGCTTACGGAGACTCACAGTGCGCCATTTTTTACACCCCATCCTTGCCACTAAGGTGACGAAATGACCCTCAAAAAGAGAGGAGGGGGATACCCGGTTTTATTGCCCTATGTGCCCATCCCAACCAGCCTCCGTAATTACCCCTGTCTTCGGAAATACCACACAGTTCACATTATTTCTTTTATCTAACATTTGGGGAACGCCGAAAAGGGTGCGGAGGGGGGGGGGGGAGGGGATATTTTTAGGGAGTCAATTTTTATTCCGTACAAATGAGCAATGGGGCCTTGAATTTATTCAGTTGAGCCCTGCAATCCAACGGGTGTTCCCTGCATTACAGGCCTTGCCATGTGTCCTTTAAGTAGATTAGGGCCACAATGGGTATGTTTTTGAACACGGGACAAACGGGGGTATCCATTTTGGGGTGAATGTCTTAATTCCTATGTACCCTGTACAAAAAAACCTGTTTTTAAATTGAAAAAATTGCCAAAAAAATTGAAAATCGTACTTTTTTCCTTCTGCTTTGCTCAGATTCATTCAAATACTGTGGGGTCAAAATACGCAGTACACCCCTAGATGAATTTGTTCCGGGGTCTAGTTTTCATAATGGGGTCATTTGTGGGGGTTCTTTATAGTTTTGGATGCTCAGTGGCTCTATAAGTGGGCGATGGGAACTGGAATTTATTCAGTTGTACCCTAAAATCCAACAGGTGTTCCCTCCATTATAGGCCTTGCCATGGGCCCTGTAAGTAGATTAGGGCCACAATGGGTATGTTTCTGAACACGGGACAAACAGTGGTATCCATTTTGGGGTGAAAGTCTTCATTTATATGTGTGCTGTACAAAAAAACCCGGTTTTTAAATTGCCCAAAAAAATGAAAATCATAATTTTTTCCCACTGCTTTGCTTAGATCTATTCAAAAATCGTACCCTTAAAATACACAGTACACCCCTAGATGAACGTGTTAAGGGGTCTAGTTTTCAAAATGGGGTCATTTGTGGGGGTTCTCTATTGTTTTGGGCGCTCAAGAACTCTACAAGTGTGCTATGGGGCATAAAAGGCCTTCAAGCAAAATTTATGTTCTAAAAGCCACCGACTGCTCCTTTCATTTTGGGCCCTGGTGTGCATCGAGACATAAGATTAGGGCCACAATGGGTATATTTCTGAAAACAGCACAAACGCGTATCCATTTTAGGGTGCAAGTCTTCATTCATATGTGTGCTGTACAAAAAAGGCTGTTTTTAAAGTGACAGAATTGCCAAAAAAATGAAAATCACATTTTTTCCTTTTGCTTTGCTTGAATTCATTCAAAAACGGTGGCATCAAAATACGCTGCACACTCCTAGATAAATTCGTTAAGGGGTCTAGTTTTCAAAATGGAGTCATTTGTGGGGGTTCTCTATTGTTTTGGGCGCTCAAGAACTCTACAAGTGTGCTATGGGGCCTAAAAGGTCTTCAAGCAAAATCTATGTTCTGAAAACCACCGATTACTCCTTTCATTTTGGGCCCTGTTGTGCATCCAGACATAAGATTAGGGCCACAATGGGTATGTCTCTGAACACGGGACAAACAGGGGTATTCATTTTGGTGTGCAAGTCTTCATTCATATGTGTGCAGTACAAAAAAAGCTGTTTTTAATATGACAAAATGGCCAAAAAAACTAAAATCACAATTTTTTCCTTTTGCTTTGCTTGAATTCATTCAAAAACCGTGGGGTCAAAATGGGCAGTACACCCCTAGATAAATTCGTTAAGGGGTCTAGTTTTCAAAATGGGGTCATTTGTGGGGGTTTTCTATGGTTTTGGGCACTCAAGAACTCTACAAGTGGGCTATGGGGCATAAAAGGACTTCAAGCAAAATTTCTGTTCTGAAAGACACTGACTACTCCTTTCATTTTGGGCCCCGTTGTGGACTGAGATATAACCTTAGGGCCACAATGCATATATTTCTGAACACGGGAGAAACAGGGGTATCCATTTTGGGGTGTAAATCCTCATTTTCATGTAAACTATAGAAAAAAAATATGTCTTCAAAATGACATATTTGCAAAAATATGAAATTTTACTTTTTCTCCTCTAAATTGAATTAATTCCTGAAAAAAAACCGGTGGCGTCAAAATACTCATGACACCTCTCAGTGAATACATTAAGTAGTGTAGTTTTTAAAATGGAGTCATTTGTGGTGGTAGCTATCATTCTGACACATATGAGCCTTTGCTATCTTGGCTTGGTGCAGGAAAATAAAGTGTTCCTCAAAATGCTGAAAAGTAATGTTAAATTTGTATGTCTCCTAAATGGTTAAAAAAACATAAAAGTTTTTCAAATGTGCATTCAGAATAAAGTAAACAGATGGAAGTATATATCTTAGCAAAAGTTTGTACAGTATGTTTGCACATATTTGATATATTACAATTGAAAATGTGAAAAAACGCTATTTTAAAATTTTTTTTTCCCAATATTGGCACTTTTAATAAATATACACAAATTATATTGGACTATTTTCACCACCTAAATGAAGTACAACATGTGGCGAAAAAACAATGTCAGAATCACTTGGATATGGAAAACCTTTACGGAGCTATTCTATGTTAAAGTACACGTCAGATTTCCAAAATTTGGCCTGGTCATTAAGACGCAAACAGGCTTGGTCACTAAGGGGTTAAGCTCCCCATACACATTAGGGAAAAGCCAGCTGGTCCAGCAGATTTTGGTCGGACCATTTGTCCTTTGCATGTGTAAGGTGGCCTTCAAGCAATCCTCCTGCTGGAATGAGCATTAATGTGTTTGGAGAAAATAGCTGTCAGCTGAACAAGCATATGCCTGACTGCTATTGGATTATGGGCACCTTTAAACTTTAAGGAGTGCTGTAACCAACCAAGTTGATGTGCGCTCCCTCTGGTTATGGGCACAGACTTCATTCCCAATTAGTAGTCAGAGACAGAGGTGTACCTAAAGGCTCATGGGCCCGAGTGCAAAAGTTTATCTTGGGGGGCCCCCCAACTTCTCTTAACCCCTTAACGCAGAGGCGTAACTTGAAGCTCCTAGGCCCCAATGCAAACTATAATGTTTTATTCATAGTACTAGGCTCCCTATATAGAGAAGAGAGGCCTTATGAGCCCCCCAAGTCTCCTGCAATCGCATCCTCTGCATCCCCTATAGTCATGCCAGTGGTCAGAGAAGTGGAGCAGCCATCTTTATTTCTGCAGGGTCAGGTTAATGTTTCTGAATTACTTTTACAGATACGATTCAGCCCTATGGCAATGGCTTTCACAGTTCCTATCTCTAAAAGTCAGCAAATCCACGGTAAGAATACAAAGCATTCCACAGAACATTTCCATTGCATGATAGTATGTGAGTTCCTATAACATATTATACCACAACTTGTGATCATAATCATTGCTGTTAGATGACTGTGGCTGGAGGATCAATTCAGATTCTAGTTTGCAATTTAGAATAAAGTTCAGTGGTGTAGCAATCCGAGGTTACAATTGTTACTATTCCTCTGTGCCTGGAAGTCGGCAGACATTCGTGCCAAATAGGTGAACAGCAGCATTTGTCATATAGAAGTACGGTGACGTATCCTGGTGATTGTAAGATCTCCATGTATCAATGAATGTGTTCTTTTATAATCTATGTACAGTTGATAATGTCATCACAATATGGTGACATTACAAGAACTTTGCCTGGACTAAGATCTGGAACTTCCAGCTAGAGCACATTTCATTTTATCACCAAAATACATGATATCCTCCTCTGCCTTCTGTTCTACTTGATCTCCCCTGCAGTTTATATCCTACTAGGTACAATGATTTTTATTTGTCTACTTTTGCAGAGCTCGGACAGTTCACCAACCTGAGAATAAATTTCACTCAATTGACACATCTGCCCGTCCGGGGATATCGAAAACCCAGTGCATTTTATGCAGTCAATGAAATGCGTGTGCACGGTAGTTGCTTTTGTTATGGTCATGCAGATCACTGTGTATCAGACAATGAAATAGGAAGTGTTTCATTCGGGGACATCCAGGTAAATATATAAGATTTATATAATGATAAAAAAATGTAATTAGAAAAAAAAAAGGTAAAATTAACCTTTTCTGGCATAAAAAGCATTGTGCAAACATGCACAAACCCTTCCTGATCGTAGGGCCCTGGGGTGAATAGCCGATGCCCCCAGGTTCTTCTCTGGGAACCCCAAGAAATCATCTGATTTTGCTGGGGAAAATTGCAACCAGTTACACGTTTTCCCTACAGCGACTGATATAGGAGAAATGTAGTATTAGAGGACAGCCGGGGCCAGCGTAAGCACATGGCAAACTGGGTAGGTGCTGGGGCCCACTGAGTCTTAGGGTGCCTAAGGAGAAGAGATCAATCTGGTCCTCATTCTTTGGAAATCAATTGTATGTGCGTCTTTAAGACTGGGACACAATTGACCATGAAAATGGCGCTGTAGGAAGCAGAGTGCTTACTGTTCTGCCACCCGGCACTTGCTCTGTCATGCAGGCGGCACAATAATGTCATCCTGCATGATCCTGGCTAGAAGAGATCAAGACTGAGGATGGAGGATGCCATTGGAGCGTGATGGAGGTGAGTGAGTTTTATTTTATTGTTGAGGGGGCACAGTAGGGCCTATAAATGACTCAAGGGTAGTACGGGGTCTCATAAATGAATAATGGGGCCCACTATTACTCTGTCGTCCAAGGGCCTATGCAAACTTGGAGCCAGCTCTTAGAACAGGAGAATACCAGGACAACAGAAGGTCTGCCAGAACAGGAGCCACTCTTATCTCTCGGTTTTGCCTAAGTGAAAAACTGTGCGACTTCAAAACCCACGGCACTTAGCCACAGGTTTTGGAGCGGCATCGCCGCATGCTTTTCCGTTGCGGACGGGGCTCCCATAGAGAGGATCGAGGCCGCAACGGTAAAGAAAAAAGATTTGACATGCTGCGTCCTGGGAATCTGCATTGCAGCGCCGGCTAATGCTGGCTTTATTGCAATGGATTGTCCCCCCCGTGTGGACGAGATTTTTGACAAATCTCGTCCACATGGCCGGCTAATCCCAGGATTAGCAGCCGCAGGCGGATTTGCCACAGCGAAATTCCACAGGAAAATTCCGCCCTGTGTGAACCCAGCCTTAGGATACATGTTCACTGTGTTGGCATGGCAGAGAGCTACATTTTTACTAATCTGCATCAACTGTTCTTCAACTATATAAATAGTAAAAAGATTAAGGGTGACTACCCACTACAGTTTTTTTTTCACTGCGAAATTCGCTGCGTTTTTTTTCTGCAGGGGTCTATGGGACTTGTGACATTAAAATCGCGATCGCGCAAAATCGTGATTTCGCAGTAAATTGCGATTTTAACATTACAAGTCCCATAGACCCCTGCAGAAAAAAAAAACGCTGCAAATTTTGCAGTGAAAAAAAACTGTAGTGGGTAGTCACTAGAGATGAGCGAGTATACTCGCTAAAGGCAATTGCTCGAGCAAGCATTGCCCTTAGCGAGTACCTGTCCGCTCGAGACAAAAGGTTCGGGTGCTGGCGCGGGGAAGCGGTGAGTAGCAGCAGTCAGCAGGAGGGAGTGGGGGGGAGAGAGGGAGAGAGAGATCTCCCCTCCGTTCCTCCCCGCTCTCCCCCGCAGCTCCCTGCCCGCCGCTGGCACACGAACCTTCAGTCTCGAGCGGGCAGGTACTCGCTAAAGGCAATGCTCGCTCTAGCAATTGCCTTTAGCGAGTATACTCGCTCATTTCTAGTAGTCACCCTAATACTGAAAGTGTTTGCTCTTTAAAAAATAATAAGGCGAAAATAGTAGAGCGTGATGTGGATAAAGCAAATTTAAATAGTTTTTTCCTTAGTGTATTCACAGAGGAATATGAAATGTCAGATGAGATGCAGAGTGATAAAGTAAACTCCATGAAATCCAGTTTAACCCTTAACGAAGTGCAGAGCCACCTTAAACAATTTAAAATAGACAGATCACTGGGTCCCAATGGCATACACCCCTGGGTTCTAAGGGGGTTAAGTAATGTGATACACAGACCCTTGTTTCTTATATTTAAGGACTCTACAGTGACGGGGTCTGTTCCACTGGATTGGTGCATAGCCATTATGGTGCCAAAATTCAAAAGGGGGTAAAAAAGTGAACCTGGAAACTACAGGCCAGTAAGTTTTACTTCTATAGCGGGTAAAATGCAGGATAATAGGCTGAACTAGATGGACAAATGTCTTTTTTTTCATGTAAACATCTTATGTATTTACATGCGGGTTGCCATAGTGCAGTAATGGTTCACCTCTCTACCACTATATGAATTTGGTATTGCTATAGTTGTAATGACTCACAGAATAAAGCTAACATCCTCCTGCAAAACAGTCAATTAAAGATAATCAATCAATAAGCTGTATGTACATCAAAATTGTGTTAGTGACCCCGGGGCCTCACATTCTGGGTGGGGTTTGTGCATGTTGGCACAATGCTTTTTATGCAAGATAAAGTTAATTTTACAAAAAAAAACAAGATGTTATATGACTATTCTGATGGTAAAATAAGAGATTAGGACTTTTAGGAGGGAATGGAAAAAAGTGAGGAAAAATGATTGTACAGTAGAAGCCAAAGCTGGCTGTGGTGGTAGGAGGATTTGCTTCTGACATCTTGGTGCACATTACAACAAGATACCTTTTATGAGTCTTGTGGAGTCCATGACTCCACTGGTCAAACCTGTTTTACTGACACAAAGGGGACCTACGCATTATTAGGTGGGTAATTGTAGTATATGGCTGATCAGTAGACATAGAGATGTAGCTAATGTTAAAGGGGTTGTCCGGATACAGCACAATATTCCCCATATAACACCAACTGTGCTAAAATAACAAAATCCGCTCTACTTTCCCATCCTCTGCTGCTGCAGCCCTGCTGTAATCCTACTGTTTGTGGTTGAAGATGATGTCACTTGATATCACATGACTGCTGCAGCCAATCGAAGGTTGGAGTGCCTCCGCCCATTCTCTGGGCATCAGCATTCACCTCCTGGGCAACATGATCCCAAGGGTTCAGAATAGTGATGCTGCGGCCTCTGATTGGCTGCAGTGGTCATGTGACATCATCTTCAACAACAAACACTGGTAGATCGGCAGCGCTGGATCGCGGTGTTGGAGGACGCGTAAATACTGATCCTTTTGTTATTTTAGCACAGTTGGTGGTATTGGGGGAAATGTTGTGCTGTAGCCGGACAACCCCTTCAACTTGACATTAGCGCATTTTAACGACAATGTAATACAATGCTGTAAATCAAGTCGTGAGGATGTCCCAGTCGTGAAGTAGGGAACGGTTATGTATAATTTTAGAAGGTTTGCTGTTACGGATACTAATAAAACGTTTAGTACTTTGTGTCATCACTTCTCCAACAATGCGTATGGTTTATGTCGTTTCTGTAGGCACATGGCCGGTGTGCGTGCCGACATAATACAGCGGGAGCAAACTGTGAGCGATGTGCCGACCTCTTCAATGACCTGCCCTGGAGGCCAGCAGATGACACCAACCCAAACCTGTGCAAACGTAAGTCCCCTGAGAGTAGCCAGTATATGCAGATTAGTCCAGTAAGGAGCAGAGTATAGTATACAGTAGTTCTGTCTGTTAACATGATGTGCAGAAAAAAGGGCGCCAGTGCGTTAGCCAGAAATATGGTCACATAACAGTGACACTGAGGGCTCAAACACATGGTGTGTTCCAGTATAATTAAAGGGGTTTTCCAGGGAGCATACTACTGATGACCTATCATCAGGATAGGTCACCAATAGTTGAGAGGCCGGGGTCCTTTGCCTGGGACCCTGACTGATCAGCTGAGTGTGCGCCTGCTGACAGCGCCGCAAATAACGAGACGTCGGAGCGGAAGTGGCAGAAGTCTCCATGCCGACCTCTGTGTAATGGCCGGCACTTGTAACTGCCAACACAGCTCTCAATGATGTCAATGAGACCCCAGCCTGCAGTTACAAGCTTTTTGTAAGGGCACTAAAGCAAAAAACTGTTAACATTGTATATAAAAGTGGCACTGCTGTAATCATATGAACCCCCAGAATAAAGTGAACGTGTCCTTTTTACCATTTTTTCTCTTTCAGCCTACTTAAAATTGTTAATGTTATCCAATACATTTTATTCGACCATCGCAAAATGTGACTGTTATAAACAAGCCCCCAAATATAAACAAGTTATGGCTGTTGAACGGCAGGAATGAAGACAAAATGAAACCTTTTAGGCCTTCAAGGGGTTAACCTTGTTTTTCACGATTGAAAAGTTTTGAAAGAAGTGAGGAAGACTGAACACTCCTCCTTCTATCTGCTGCACCTTATTAGTGTGCACTGCCAAGCAATGTAGCCACTGAGTTACAGCAGATGTTTTACGCCACATGCGCCATTTTTTATACTCATGATGCAATCTTAAAGTCACACAACATCTGCACTGCGGAGTTTTCTTTTCTCTCCAGCGGGGGTGAAACAATCTAAGTTCTGTATTTTGCGTCATGCAGTAATTGATAGATGGAAGGGAATCTGCCACCCAAATTATTTTGGGAGTTCTGAGCTCCAAGGAGTTTTTGTCCGTTCTTCCTGCAGAGCGTTCGCTGTGAATGTTGTTCTTAGACATAAGAATAGCAGAATTGTCATCACACGGGGCTCTGAGGGACTCTGGGAGAATTTACTTAGCAGCTGCTGGAGTCTAAGGGCTCTTTCACATGAGTGTTAGTACACAGTGAATAGAGCCCATTGATTTTAGTGGGTTGGTTCACGGCTGCATATTTTTTACGTAACTTTTGGACTTGCAAATAAAGTGTAGCATGATCTACCTTGGTGTGTATTATACACTGTAATAGCCCACTGAGATCAATGGCCATACCTAAATACACAGGAAACCTGCATATTCGCTGCATATTTACACATGAAATAAATGAGACTTTGTGCTTATTTTTTACACTGCACATTTGCACACATAGAAGATCACCTATGGGCTCCTGCTTTCGCATGTGTAGAATTGTTTGTGCATACTGCAGATAGTAGAGCCCATTGATTTAAATGAGTTCCTTCACATTCAGCGTTTTTGCACTATATTTTTTGTGCGCGAGAATATATGTGATAGGCTCTATTTTTGTGCACATTTGCGCACCCATAGCACCATAGGGTTCTAAAGGGGTGCACGTCGTCCGCATAAAATCATGCACTGCACTGCACAATTTTGCGGTACTAGTCGATAACACCAGGGACTAATTACGTTGCCCCATTGGTTCAATTAATGCACCAATGTGGATGGGCCTGGCAGCGCAAAAAAGTACAGTAGAATGTGCAGACTTGTACGCGAAAGCAGGTCTTAGCACTCTCTTCACAACGCAATCACGTCACGCTCTCGCAAGTGTATATACGCCTACGCCTCTGTGAAGTAGTACTATAGGCAGAAAACCGCAAGGCAGCAGCATATTTCGCCCCGTGAATTTGCTGCGTATTCACGGACGCCCGTGTCACTATACACTGAAGCGCTAGTATTACATTTCATAAGACGTTACAAACGTTCCTCAAGCTTTAAATAGTTTCTATATATAAAGTGCCGCAGACGGGAATGACATAATGATCCCAGTCTATTACCGCCATCTTGTGGGAAGCTCCACATACTGCAGTGTAATATGGAATGTTGTAACGTCAGCGGCTTTAACTTTGAATTTGTACAGGTTATTTATGTACATTTTGTATGCACAGGGGCAGGTTGAGAAGCCAAAGTGGAGCTGGAAAAACTTACAATAGGGGCCCCGTGTTATAGTTGAGTCCAAATCAGCAGCAAGTGGGGCAAACTCAAGTAGGCAGTGGTCAACAAACAGCCAGCCGCAGCCACGGAGGTGGTAGAAGGGAAGGAGTCTTAGGCCAATGTATAGCGTGCTGCAGCAAATTTTCTGCGAAGCACAAACATGTTAGTATTGGAGGTTACATTAACCCTTTCCAATCCTATTTTGGATTCGGGGTTTCCTAAAAGGCTTTCTCTTTTTGCTGTTATACAATGGTGCCATCTGCTCTCTAAAACCAGTGTATGTGCACCAGAGAGCTCCGACAGCAGAGTGGCTGGCAAGAGACGGTAAGAATACCTGTTGGACGTCGTCTGACATTAGAGCTGTACAAGCTTTAATCAGAATGTAGGAAGACGTCAGATAATGGATTGGAAAGGGTTAAAGGGGCTTTCCGGGTAAATACTATTGACGGCCAATTCTTCTGCTCTTTGTAGGCTCCAAACACAGTAAAAGTGCCCCCACTCATTAATAATGTCTTACATATACCTCTACTTAGTAACAGTATAACTCATTGGCCCCACTCAACCAAATAAGCTATTTAAAAATTCTGCCCCTTCCCCCGTGTTAGGACCCGACTGTTCCATTGGGAACTCTTCCAGTGGGTTCGATGGCCAATCCACCCCTGTGTATGTATGTTATGTAGCATATATTTGTTTGAAAAAATTGATCTTCTGTTTTTTTGTCTTGTAAAGTATTAAGCTGTACAGTAATGAACTGGGTCTGGTAATATTGGGTTCACATTTTATATTGCCATTTAATGACTGTGTTTTGTGCCCCATGACAGGCTGTAACTGCAACAATCACTCCGACAAATGCCACTTTGATCCTGCTGTGTATGAAGCCAGCGGTAGAGTGAGTGGAGGCGTGTGTGAAGATTGTGCTGATGGCACCACCGGGCAGAACTGTGAGAGGTGCAAACCAGACTATTATAGGAATCCAAATCAGGATATCAGCCAGAGGGATGCCTGCATCTGTGAGTCCCTTCTATACTCCATGAGTGTAAATTTGGTCAGGGTGGCAAGTAGGTAGCTACTACCAGATCTTGTAAGTCAAAGCAGTTTTAGGGTGCCTTCACAATGCCCTGTATCAGCAGTAGCTCAGACAGATATGCAAATGATGAGAGTGGTGATGTGATTAGATGAACGGTCTCCTGGGGTCCTAAAATTGGTTTCTACTTGTCCTGTAAAAGGCTCTTGGAGGCTCCTTGTGTGCAGTGGCCTCTTCTTCCACTTGTGTAGAGCTTGTTGACCACTAGACCCCATTACCAGAGTCTGAGGATGGGGTGCATTATTGGGTTATGAGAAGCTGGATGGTCATATCGATGAATTGCTGTCTTTGTGTTTGGAGACCTCAGGTTGAGCGCCTTAATCCTGCTTTTGCCCCCACTGCTGGTGTGATGGTCTAGGGGGTGATCGTATACAATAGTTGGTCACCACTAGTAGCAGTACAAGGGACAATGACAGCTCAGCGATATGTTCAGGACATCCTGCAGCCACATGTGTTCCTCTCATGGCAGCTTCCAAGAGATAGCAGGATAATGCTCAGCTGCACACACAAGGGGGTCACAGGAAGTCCCCACAACATTGTCACACTTCTGTGGCTGCTCGCTTGACAGATTTATCACCAATAGAACATGTATGGGGCCATATGTCGCAGGAAACCATATTACATCTTTTTTATTCAAGCTAGAGATGGTACAACAGGGTACTAGAGCCTTAATGCCTGCCGTATCACATCTTATATAGAAGCTAGAGGTGGTACAACAGGGTACTAGAGCCTCCCTGCTCATCCGTATCACATCTTGTATCCAATATTGAGGCGATACAACAGGGTACTAGAACCTCCATGTCCACCCGTATCACATCTTGTATCCAAGCTACAGGCGGTACAACAGGGCACTGGAGCCTCCATGTCCACCTGTATCACATCTTATATACAAGCCAGAGGCGGTACAACAGGGTACTAGAGCCCCCATGCCAGCCCATATCACATCTTGTATCCAAGCTATAGATGGTACAACAGGGTACTAGAGCCTTCATGTTGATCCATATCGCATCATGTATCCAATATAGAGGTCGTATAACAGGGTACTAGAACCTCCATGTCTGCCCGTGTCATATCTTGTATCTAATATGCAGGTGGCCCAACAGGGTACTAGACCCTCCATGTCCACCCGTATCGCATCTTGTATCCAAGATACAGGTGGCCCAACAGGGTACTAGAGCCTCCATGCCTGCCCATATCCCATCTTGTATCCAAGCAAAAGGCGGTACAACAGGGTACTATAACCTCTATGCCAGCCCGTATCACATCTTGCATGCAAGCTACAGGCAGTACAATGGGGTACTAGAGCCTCCATGCTCATCCATATTGCATCTTGTATCAAAGCTACAGGCAGTACAATGGGGTACTAGAGCCTCCATATCTGTCCGTATCACATCTTGTATTCAAGCTTGATGTGGTAATACAGGGTACTAGAGCCTCTATGCCCGTTTGTATCACATCTTGTATCAAGCTAGATGCAGTACAATAGGGTACTAGAGCCTCCATGCCCGCCTATATCACATCTTGCATCCAAACTAGAAGCGGTACAACAGGCTACTAGAACCTCTATGCCCTCCCGTATCACATCTTGTATCCAAGCTAGAGGCGGTACAACAGGGTACTAGAACCTCTATGCCCTCCCGTATCACATCTTGTATCCAAGCTAGAGGTGGTACAACAGGGTACTAGAACCTCCATGCCTGCCCGTATCACATCTTGTATCCAAGCTAGAGGCGGTACAACAGGGCACTATAGCCTCCATGCCCACCTGTATCACATCTAGTATCCAAGCTATAGGCGGTACAACAAGGTACTAGAGCCTCCATGCCCGTCTCTATCACATCTTGTATACAAACTAGAGGCGGTATAACAGGGTACTAGAGCATACATGCTCTTTCTAGGGGAGGGATGTTCCTGTCAATGAGTGTGTGTATGTATATATATATATATATATATATATATATATATATATACACACACACACACACATATATATACTCCTTCTAGGGGAGGGATGTTACTGACAATGAGTGTATATATGCATACATAGGATTTTTCATATATCTGCCTGCTAATTTAGCAGACTAAAGTCAAACATTATTATTATCATGTCTTACTACAATGTACTATAAATTATATCCAAAAGACAGGGATTTTGCTGCAACATGAAAAAAGAGGATTTGGGGTAACAATGGACAGTTCTACTGAAGCAGAGTTGGTGGATATAAATGTGGCATGCCAATTTGGCGCCACCTGCTGCTTGCAATCCGCCATAATTTATAATCCTGCATCCCTTTTTATCTCATTCTGTATATTTAAAGAGACATGATCTTCTCTCCCCTCCTGTGGTTAAATCTGTGCTGACAATGTTCACATTTTCCTCTGGTTTCACCAAGTAGTATTATCTATACCTACTGATGGGAATAATACTTATTTTATGTTTAGTGTTTTTCATCTGTTTTCTATCTTTCAGCGTGCGACTGTGACCCGGAGGGCAGTGTAGACGGCGGCAGCTGTGATCCGATGAATGGAAGATGCATCTGTAAAGAAAATGTAGGAGGAGAGCGGTGTGATCAGTGCAAGCCAGAGTACTACCAACTGAGCGCTGCCAACCCACAGGGATGTACCAGTACGTGGCAGAGTATACCGCACTATAAAAGCCTCCCCGTGCGGTTTCATCTCTTTATAGTATCCGTCAAGAAATTCTATTTTACACCCATCATGCAAATGCACTTACGCCTGTTTGACACCGGCCTAAAAATGAAATTCAAACAATAATGGTGGAATTTCTTTTTTTTTTTCAAATTGCCCTAAAAAGATAATAAAAAAGTAATGTAGTATATGCACCCCAAAATGATGTAATTAAAAAATGCTACTAGACCTCATAAGGGTATGTCAACTGAAAAATTAAAAGTTTACTGATCTCGGAATGCAACAATGAAAAAAAGCTGAAAAATTGGTTGGCCGTTAGGGCATACAATGGGCCTGTCACTAAGGGGTTAAGTTCTCAGGCTTTGTGACTTGCTCTCAGTAGGCTTCCATATTATGAAATTCTCATTCAAAATGTTGTTTATGGCAACGTATTATATTCCATTTCCCCAAACGTACACCATGGGGCCAATTCTTTACGCCATGAAGTCATATTTCATGTATCTGTGTGTTCGTAGAGACCGAGAATTCTGCTTCATCATTGGCTTTATTGGATGTTGTTACAGAGTGTGACTGCAACACACGAGGCACCCAGAGAGACCAGCCATGTGACGGTGAAACAGGGCAATGCCGATGTCTTCCGAACATCACAGGCCAACATTGTGACCAGTGCGCCATCCATCACTGGAATATCGCCAGTGGAAGGGGGTGTCAGATGTGCGGCTGCCATGCTAGGAATTCTTACAGTCTCCAATGTAATCAGGTAAGGGCTAATATTAAAAACAGATGTGGGCCATGTTGGGTCTTTGGGATGACCACCCAATATTGCACTGAAAGTGGCCTTCTAGGCAAGAGGTCTTCTCAGAGAAGAATAGAATCTATTGATTTCAATGCGCAGGAAAACGGAGTAAGTCCAGCGCCGGGTAAAAAACTCTTTCTCTTTATAATCCCATGTAATTTAAGGCCTAATTCCCACGGGCGGATTTCCGCGGCATATCACGCGGCGGAAATCCGTGGCATTGCCCCGCAACCATTACGTTCTATTGAACCTAATAGCGCAATGCTCATGGTGCGGAATTCCACCGTGGAATTCCGCCCCGTGAAATCACCCATAATCACCCGCGGCATGTTCTATTTGCCGCGGGCGTATGTGCGGACGGCTTCCATTGTAGCACAGCGGTAGATAGCGTGAAAACACTTCCCCGCCCACCAACGCCCGCGTCATATGACAGCATGTGATGCTGTGGGCATGTTTTATGACGCTGCCGGCGCGTCACATAACACTGCTGGTGCATCATGCGCTGTATTGCGCATGCGCGCCGGCACGGGATGTGGGATGTCAGCCAGCGGATCCGGAGGTGAGTATGGGGTCCCGGGGGGGCGCCGTGACGGACTCCGCTGCGGAATTCCGCTTGCGGAACCCGTCACAGCCGTGGGCACTAGGCCTAAATGGCGTTTATATAACACAGATACTGCCGGACATATGTGAACATCTGCCTGAACAACAAGGTTCCATTAGTCAGGGGTTTGATCTACTCAGCTGATGCTACCAGCTGACTCTCAAAACCATCCAGAGCAGGGCAAGAGGTGAAGTAAACACAAATTTGGAGGGATAGCTCTCAGCCAAGCAGGGGTCAAAAGGACAGCTCAGTGCTAATGATTAAAATCCCATGCATTTCTTACGGTGTTTCTATATTTTTGTCCACCCCCTGTAAGTCCTGTGTGATAAATCTCCCTTGTAGTGGTGATCACTATGTATTCCAAAACTTTCTTAAGGAGGGAGAGACACGTGTAAAGTGCGACTAATTTTTTGAATCCGCTATATTCAGATGCCCCCATAATAGGCAGGGACTGTTAGCTTCTAAGTAGAATGTGTAAGTAGAGTCTGTCATTATAGAGGTTGTCCCACCACAGCAAGGTATTCCCTGTCCACAGGATAGGTGATGATCAGCGGCGTCTGACTGCTGGGGTTCACACTGATACCAAGAATGCAACCCTAGTGCATTCCAAAATGCAGGCCGTGCATGAGCACCTCCACTCCGGTGGATAGGGGGTGATTTGCTGTGGTGGGAATACCCTTTTATAGGTAAATGACATTAAAAGATTGCAGTTTTCAGTCTGCTTTCTACCCACCAACCCTAAAGCATCTAAACTCATTCTGAGCCTTGAAGAAATGTATCTATTTACAGAGATATATTGGAAAATTGTAGCTTGCAAGCAGCAGATGGCGCCAAATTAAAGCAGGTCTAGGTAATAATGTACAGTCAGTCGTTTGACCACGAAAATATTGAAGTAGTAGAATACTAGATGGGTTGATGAGCAATGTGTTACAATAGGTGTAAAAGAGCAAGAAAACAGATACTATAGTATCCAGCAATGGTTCGTAGATTTGACCGCCTAGATCAAGGAGAAAGCTCACTTAAAAGGGTGTCCGGCTGTTACGCAGGTGAATTGTAAAATAATACAGCCAGCAGATGAGAAGAGACAAAGTAGCATTATATTACAGATCTGGAATGTACGAAGTTCAGAGTTCTACAAAGAGCCATCATCATTAATGCAATAATGTATCTTAGTGTTCATGTCAGACGTGGAAGTCAGCACAGTTTGTGTAATAACCGCTTTTGTCTTGCCTCATGTAGGTTACTGGACAATGTCTGTGCAGACCGGGCTTTGGCGGTCAACTCTGCACGGAGTGCCCGGACAGGACGTATGGCACCCTACAGTCTGGATGCCGAGGTTGGTTCTGGAAAGAGGACTCGCTTATGCTGCAGCACAAAAGTTCAATTTAAGGCTAAGCCTTCTATCTGAATGAGTAATATATGTAAATTAAGAAGAGCTTCAAAGCATAATGAATATTAAATTATCATGTTCACATACAGTAGAAACAGTTTTATGTCTGAACTAGTGAACATCAAAGGGGATACAATATCACGGAGTGGGACCATATTCTGTATTTATAGCACAGCAGAATGAGCCATTAATAATTCGTTAACTATCATTGTGGCTACAAAGTGTTGTCAGTACTGTGCCCCATGTATATGCTGCAAGTGATGACGCTGGTGTGTTAGCAGTGGCATTGTATTATGCAGTACAACCTGCGGATTTCATGCTTTATTTTCTTTCAGAATGCAACTGTGACTTCCAAGGAACTCTTGAAAATGGTTGTGATAAGGCAACCGGAAGATGTTTGTGCCGACCAGGATTTGTAGGAGAACGGTGTGACTCCTGTCAAAGAGGTTACACGAATGCGTTCCCCAACTGCAAGCCTTGCCATTCCTGCTTCCTGTTTTATGATTATGAGCTTAGAGCTTTGAGAACACAAATGCAAACCTTTCGGAACATTACTCCTGGACAAGTTGGGAAGTTTGATGTGGACTTTGGACCTCGGGTATCTACTGTTGAAGCTGAACTTCAGCATATCCATAGACTGTGTGGTGGATCTGGAATTTCAGACAGTGAGCTCTTGGGCATCGAGAACCGCCTGACAAAAATGCGGTAAATGTTAGTTATGTTATGAAGGCTTAGGTCAATGTGCTGGAGCTGACTAGTGGTCTCAAGCCATTTCTGTACACTATATATTGTATATAATAGATATACTAAATTTGAACAATCTTTGATGTAGGATCCATAATTATGGTGCTGTTGTACGTTGGAGATGGTTTGTAATTTTCACAATTGCTGTTATTTGAAGGTTTGCACTTCACAAAGCATTAATATTTAGGCGTGCTACAAATGTAGGCAATTTGTGTGCCATCATGTGGTGCTTAGCATTAGTGTGGAGCGATTAGTGATATATTCGGGTTGGACTGCCCAACCATATTTAAAAAAAAAAATATCATGAATCAGAGCAGCCAATTTCAATTCCAATTAAAATCAATGGGAGTAAAAGTGCGTGTGGGTTTAAATCCGATCAAGGGTAACATCAGCATGAAAATTGAAAAACTCCATTCAGATGTAGCCCTTGGATGGCAGTGCTAACAACCGAGCCGCCACATTTGTCTACTTTGCTCCAGAAAAGAGGAAGACCAACATGAAAAAACACAGATCGAATGTAAATATCCCATCTAAACATTGCCCTTGGTCAGATTTCAACCTACACTTTCAGCACTGCAAAGCAACAACAATAATTGCTAACAACTGAGTCACCGCACTTACTGGTTCTGCTTAGAAAGAGGGGAAAACAACAAGAATAAACACAAAGAACACATCCAGATCTCATTCTTCATCTGATCTGAACCTTCAACTCCAGCACAGCAAAGCAGTAGTGCTAACAACTGAGCTACTACACTTGTGTGTTCTGCTCTAGAGGTGGGGTAAAACAACACTAATAAACAAAAAAAAGAGCATACAAAACACCACCCCGATGTCGTCCTTTGACAGATTTGAACCCAGAACTCTGGGACAGCAAAGCAACAACACTAACAACTTTGCCATCAAACCTGTACTTTCTGTTAAAGACAGGAGAAGAGCAGGAAGAACAAACACAAAAAGAACATAAAACCAACTTTAAGATGTTGCACTTGGACACAATTGACTCCAGCACTGCAAGGCAGCAATTCTAACAACTGAGCCACCACACTTTTTCTTTCGTCTCCCTTTTCCAGAGAAGACAACATGGAGCAGAACAGTAGTAAAAAACACAAATGGAACATACAAACTCCTTACAGATGTGAATTTAGAATCCCAGTGCTGCAAAAAAAAAAAGTGAGAAGAAGCATTGAGCCAGCAAACTTCTACCTTTTTTATCCTTCTGCTTCTTCTTCTTTGGAGGAGGAGAAGGAGAAAAGGAGAAGAAAGAATGAAGATCTGCTTAATCTACTTAATCTCTTTCTTCAATTTTTCCCATTCTCTTTTTTAGGGTGTCTACCCACTAGCGTTTTTTTCGCTGCGAATTCGCAGGTTTTTTTTTTTCCAGATGTCAATGGGACTTTCTAATCTTAAATTTGTAACGTACCAAAAACAGAGAAACAGCAACTTGCATTTTTGGTGCGTTACGAATTTAACATTAGAAAGTCCCATTGACATCTGGAAAAAAAAAACGCTGAAAATTCGCAGCAAAAATAAAAAGAAACGCTAGTGGGTAGGCACCCTTATACTTCTTCTTCTCCTTCACATTCTTCTTATTTTTCTCCACTGGAGGAGGAGGAAGAAAGATGATGAAGTAGGAGAGAAAACAAGAAGGATGAACAAGCAGGGTGGCTCAGACTTCAGCAGTGTTTCCTTGCAGTGCTTGGGTCTTAGGGTCAATTCTGTCCAAGGAAAATGGCTACATAAACTTTGTACATTCTTTTTGTTTCTCTGTCTTCTCCCCTCTCTCTTGGGAAAGAAGACCAAGCATGGTGGCTCAGTTGCTGGCACTTCGGCATTGCAATGCTAAAGTTCAAGGTTCAAATCTGTCCAACGGCAAAAAATTAGATGGTGTTTTTATGTTCGCTTTGTGTTTATTTTACCTGTTCTACTCTGAAGCAGAAAGGCTAGGTGTAATAGCTCAGTTGTTAGCATTGCTGACTTGCAGTGCTGGAGGCAATCAGTCCAAAGGCGACCTCTGGATGATTTTTATACATTCTTTGTGTTTATTCATGTTATTCTCCTCCTTCTCTGAAGCAGAGCAGACACGTGTGGTGGATCAGTAGTAAGCACTTCTTCCTTTCAATGCTGGAGTTCTAGGTTGAAAGCTGACCAAGGGCAACATCTAGATGTAGTTTTTCAAAGTCCATGCAGATATTATCCTAGATGAGATTTGATTAACCCTAGTACCTAAAGACAACAGTGCTAACATCTGAGCCTTATAGATAAACAGTTATCTAAATCTGCAAATTTTGGCAGGAGCAGATGACTTTCTCCTGACATCATCTGAATTTCTACATACAATCCTTTTGTCCCCTCTGGAGATAAGCAGCCTCCAGAAATGCCTGGCAGCCCTGTTCTCCATTGTCTCCATGTGAAACAAAGGAAAGCTCAGTTAAACTAAGCTTTGATGTATACAGGGGAGGTGGTGTAAATATTTCAGACAGTGGATTGGAAAGGGTTAATATGGGATTCCCAGTTGTGTTACAATTAAAGTAAAAAACAATTGTCATTTGAAACATTTTCCAACATCCTCTAACTTTCTTGAATTTTACAGGGAAGACATGAGGCAACTCAATCCAGATCAGCCCTTGGTGAACAGCTCTGGTTACCTTTCAGCTGATATGAATTCCCTGAGGCTCAATATTAACGGTGTCAACGAGCTTTACCAGATGAAATCAACCCAATATGGAAACAGCATCTCTTCGAATACCCTGGGTAGGCTGACATACTTGGCGGGACCTCCCCAGAGTTCCACCCATTTCTGAGCCCGCAAATTATAAAAAAGGTAAACTTTTCACACAAATGTATTTTGTTTCTAGGTTTATTCAGTACTGTTAATACAGCCTATCGGTCATCACTAGAGGCAGCCGAGAGGGTCGCAAAGGCTCAGACGACTGTATCGCAATCAAGGGAAATTAGAAGAGGGCTAAATGGCCTTGAAGGGAAGACCCAAGACGCAGTGTTTGACCTGGAGGCACTAAAAGATGAGCTGTCATACCCAAATCTCACTCCAACCATCAACAGGGTAATTATACATCTGTCTATAATTATATCACATAGTACTGTTTATTACATGTATTTACTGGTAATGTTTCTAATAGTATTCTTTTCACAAACTGTACCTGCATATTTCTGGTATTGGGACCGCTGTAAAATTATATAGTAAAACCTGTTGGGAGCTAATAGGCTGATCTGGATGCACATAGGTTACTGTGTTATTGTTAGGAAATGTGTATATATGATATAATGGACAGGTAGTAGCAAGAGTTGCCTGCAGAGGGTCAAGACAGGCAGTCTGACATCTACTAGAGAATAGAGAAAGGGTTAACACCTGCTGGGTGTGACAGAAAGCAACATAAAAGTCTGTTCCTTTTACACTCATAAGGAAAGCTATAGCCCAGTGGAGATGAGAATGCTGGCTGCTAGCCAGAAAGGCTGTACAAGCAGTAAACGGGACCATGAGCCTTCGGTCCAGTGCGGACCAGTTTTTGGGAACCATCACACCGGTCTAATAGAAGAAGATGGCCTTTAGACCCCCCGGGCAGGGAAAGTGACAGTGACCCTGCGGGTTGTGAACCCTTAATTATGAACTACTGAATGCTGTGTGTGAAATAAATGCAGGCAGGCGCCAGATTTATAGGAAATTGCAGTCTCCTAGAGTATTCTACATGGTTGGTGCCCATTTCCGGACCGAAAGGTTGTCGATCCAGTGGAGAGTAAACCCTCTTCCTACTATATGTATAGTGAATGTGTGGTAATCATCAGGGACAGCTGTAAGGGTGTGTTTGGAGGAGCTAAAGTCTGCAGACACATTCAGTCCTTTGCTGAAAGCTAGGGCCGGGCTCTGAGAGGGAGCTGGAGCTACTCCTTGAGAGGGCGGTTGAGAGAAGGCTGGAAGCCTGACATCTGTGGGAAACCAGGCTGTAATACGGCCATGAGTCTGTTGTGGAAGGACGCTCCCGATGGGGTGTGTGTAGTGGCGCTAGGCTACTGTGTTGTAGTGAGTAAGGAAACTACTGTTGAGTTAGCGCCAAGATGGGCAATTGTTTGTTCTGCTTATAACATAAACTGTATGTGCTGCCAGTGGCTGCTGTGTTTCCACTGGATTTCAGTATTACTGAATATCCAAGAAAATAAAGATATTTGTACTTTTACATGGACTGAGTGAGCCGCTGTGTTGTTGCTGATTCCCCCCCCCCCCCATCCCACCCCTCTACCCATCCCACCCTTCTACCCATACACACATCACCACAATATATATAGTGGTTTATACTATGAAGGAAAAAACAGACCATGTTACCAATTTGATTTCAATCTTCTTAACGCCCATTACAATGTTTTATTTCTGAAAAAAACAACCCGTTATGTTACTATATAGAAAATGTTATTTCAGGTTGAATGCTTAGACAACACTGACTCATTTCAAAAACTTTCTGCAGATCTGTGAGGGTGTAAGAACAGAATCCTGCACACCAGAGAACTGCCCCGGCACTGTGTGCCACAGGAACAATACTGCATTGTGCAAAGTGGGATCCAGTTGTAGAGGCGCCTTTCCTTTGTCCATGAATGCCCTAAGGAACACAGAGAAGACTGCCAAAGAACTCCTGGACCTGAACAGCCAACTGCTGAAGAACACGCAGATGGTAAGTGACACTGCTCTTACTTATGGTACTGTGATATTCTATGGCTGGATATGTTAATTATGATGATTAATCCCTCACAAGACATTTTTCTGCTGTTCTCCAAAACCTCTATGAATGATACCAGAGTTCCCCACTTGCACTAAATTAAAGTAAATCGCATCTCTGCAGGAACTCGTTATAAATTCTAGTCCTCCGGGTTAGATCTAGTTTTTCTCAAGCCCTAAATTAAAAAGTTTATATGTAGGATCTGTTCCCTTCGTCGCCTGGTAATTAGAGCTGCATATATGAAATACAATACAAATATTTAGGATACAATTATTGGTTAAATACAGTTTATTGGTTCTTGTATTGATGATTTGGATGTGTGTTATCAAAGGGGTTCTCTGGGATGTTAACAATGCTGGCTTAGCCTTAAAGTGGTTGCCTAGTTGTAAACCATTGAAGGTCTATCCTCAGGAAGCGCCATCAATGGTAGATCAGCATGTACCTGCCACCTGGGACGCCTTCTCATCAGCTGTTCTCCGGGCTAGTGCTCTTATGCACTGAGCTGCTTTCTGCAGGAAGCAGACAGCTGCGTTACCACTGCAGTGGTCAGGATTAGTATTGCATGCAAAGCTCATTCCAATGTTTGCAATTCCAATCCTTGCCACTGCAGTGGGAACGGAGATGTCTGCTTCTTGCAGAAATCATCTCAGTGTACGAGCTCACCAGTCCATAGAGCAGCTTATTGGTGAGGGTCTCGTGCAGCAGACCCCTCCCAGTCTACTATTGATGACCTATCCTAAGAATAGACCATCAATAGTCTACAACCAGACAATCCCTTTCATATAGGCCATCTCTTATTGATTTGTAGGGGTCCGACCTCCAGGACCCCCACTTATCATCATACTGGATGGGCTACTCCTGCAAGCACTGCTTCTACTTTGTTGTTCACTCAGACATAGTGGCTTGTCCATACGGGTGAGTGTACCTGGTAATACAGCTCACCCCATTCACTTCAAGTGGAATGACTTACAGTGGGTGATGAATAATGTGATTAAACTTTTTAGTTTAGTGTTTGGGAAACAGAAGTAGAAGGAATAGGTGACTGTACCTCACTGAGCCATTGCTCCAGCTAAATTGGGACATACCATAGGAAGCTGGAGCATCAACTCAGTGAGGTACCATTACCTGTTCTTTCTACATATTAAGTGTAACAAATGATCATTAGTCTATAATGTTCATATTGTACGACAGCCAATGATTCTCTTTCAATCTGTGTCTAGGTGTTCTTATTGTCACAGGAACATGGCTGTGCATTTTATTAGATTGGCAAAGTGGACAACCCCTTTCTGGAGATATATAATTGCAATCAAAGTTATTCAACCCCCCAGTTTACTAATTTTCAGCTGTTTGCAAAAAACTAATCTAATAAGAACAAAATCACTGAGGTGAGAGAAAAAACACAAAGACATTACTCACTGAAAAATGAGCCAATAATTCACCACCTGATAGACTGCAGGGCAGGCTCAATCGCCATAAACCCTAGTAGAATGCAGAGAGCCAGACTTCAGTATTGAGGAGCTACTTGTTTTGTGCAGACTAATGTGCAGTCACTCAACTCAACACTGCCCAGATTGGGGAAGCGGTAACTGCAAACAAACATAATCTGCACATGGAAACTGATACCAAGGATGCCATCCACAGATAGGTGCAACACACCATACAGGAGTGCGACCCCCCCTACTGGCAAAGTAGTGCATCACCCTGTATCACCTCAGTGGGTCATGCTGGCATGACATCCCGACCTCCCCCAAAATCTATAGCAAACGGCATGCAAAAAATACTGATAAATGTGGGTGTTAGTTTGCTATAGATTTTGATTTTGGGAGAGCCCAGTATGTCATGCCAGTGTGACCCACTGTGGTGATACAGGCGATTCACTGCTTTCCTAGTAGGGGTTGCAATCCTGTAGGGTATGGCGCATCTATCTGTGGCTAGCATTCTTGGTATCAGTTCATATGTACAGACTATGTTTGTTTGCAGTCACCTCTCCCCAAATCTGGGCTGGCTTGAGTGACTGCACACTAGTCTGCACAGAACAAGTAGCTCCTCCATATTGAAGTCTGGCTCTCTGCATTTTACTAGGGTTTATGGCGATTAAGCTTGCCCTGCAGTCTATCAAGTGGTGCATTATTGGCTCCTTTTTCAGTGAGTAATCTAATAAGAACAACTTAATTGGCTCAACACAACTAATATGACAAGTAGTTTCTCCAAATTCAACACAAAATGCCACTTTTAATGACTCCTGCAGTTTCGGAATTATTCAACCTCTTGAATAGAGTCCCTTATACCCTTACAACTAGTTAAGGGCTTTATTAGTTACATCAGGTGTGCTTGAGATAAAACACATTAAACACCTATACTGGAGAGGGCTTTGTTGACTATGATGTTTGACTGCATGTTAGAAATATGGCCAAGCCAAAAGAGTGGTCCAAAGCATTAATAGAAGAGATAATTGCCTTGTATAAGAATGGAAAAACATACAAAAGTAGTAAAGGCACTGGGTGTTTCTAGAGATACAGTTGAAATCATAGTTTGCAAGTTCAAAGTTAAAGGAACACTGGCTACACTACCTAGACATGGCAGAAAGAGGAAGCCATTACCGTCTGCCAATAGATTCCTGAGGAGTTACTTCAAAAAATCTGCAGAAAGATTTGGTGGCAGCAGGTACTGAGGCTTCCATTTGCACATTAAGACCAAACACTGAAGGTCTTCATGTCGGACTCCAAGACATCAACTCTACTGAACCAAAAGCACAAGTCTGTTCCAATATGCTCAAAGCCATATAAATAAGCCACAGAAGTTCTGGGATTCTGTTTTGTGGAGCGAACCAAAACTAGAATATTTCAGGCCTCTGGATAAGCAGCATGTCTGGAGGAGGAAGAATGAAGCATATGCCTGTAATGAAGTATAGTGGTGGCTCAGTGATGCTCTGCAGCTTCTTTAGTTCTCCTGGCATTGGAAACCTGCAACATGCGGAGGACAAGATGGATTCAATCAAGTATTAGGAAATTAGAACTTGCAGCAGGACAACAAGGCCAAGCATACCTCAAAGTCCACCAAGGCTTGGTTTGAGAAGTCCTGGAAGATTCTGGAGCAGCCATCACAATCACCTGACTTGAACTCCATAGAAAATCTTTAGTGGGGTTTGAAGAAGGTCGGCTGCAGCATGCAAACCCAAGAATATTAGTGAACTGAAGGTCATTGCCCTTGAGTAATGGGCTAAGAATCTTCAGAAATGTTGCCAGAATCTGGTGTCTGGCTATGCATCATATTTGCAGCAGCTCATAACAGCAAAAGGTGAAGTACCAAAGATAATTGTCATGAAGGGGTTGAATAATTCTGAGACTGCAGTGATCATTAAAAGTGGCATTCTTGTGTTGAATTTGAAGAATTTGCTTATTATATTAGTTGCGTTGAGCTATTTAAATTATTTTTGTTTGATTGTTTTTTGCAAACAGCTGAAATTTTGTACTTTTGGGAAATAAGCCAAATTTACAATGGGGGGGGGGGGATAATTTTGTTTGCAGTTGTATACTGATGAGGACCTCACTTGAGTTATGAAATTTCTGTTCAATAGATAAAGGAAGCCGAAAAAACATCCAATGAAATCAAGGATAGCTCCCAACAGCTGTCAGAACAAGTGACCTGGATGAGGACCCGCATGGAACAGGATATTGGAAGCACCAGACAGTTTATACAACAAGTTAGAGACTTCTTGACAGGTAAGGAATCTCCTTGGGAGAATTTAGAATTTTTTATGGTGAATAAAAGGAGTGTATGGAGACAACATAGTGCTGATTGTCCTGCTACCTCCTGCTCAGAAGAAATAGCACACTAGGTGTAGAACGTGGACACGTGCGATACATTCAGGTGTCTTACCTGTCCAGACTCCTTAATCAGCCTACATGTCTGAGCAATAAGCCAAGCTGCTGACTTTACAATGTCCGCGTATCATATTAATAACTCTCCAGGATTACTTCCCTGAACTAGATCCCCAAAGTACATGCAAAAAATACTGATAAATGCGGGTGCTAGTTTGCTATAGATTTTGGGGGAGCCCAGTATGTCATGCCAGTGTGACCCACTGTGGTGAATAAAAGGAGTCTATGGAGACAACATAGTGCGGATTGTCTTGTCACCTCCTGCTCAGAAGAAAGAGCACACCATGTGTAGAACATGGACACGTGCGATACATTCAGGTGTCTTACCTGTCCAGACTCCATAATCAGACTACATGTCTGCGCAATAAGCCAAGCTGCTGACTTTACAATGTCCGCGTATCATATTAATATCTCTCCAGGATTACTTCCCTGAACTAGATCCCCGGCAGCAGACAGGCACTCTTATTCCCTTGGAGTGACATGAATCGCCTACTGTAGTAAAGTGTTGATCTGTTTAAGTTCGCGAAATGTAAGGATTTTCTTCCTTTCGCTTGATATAAGGTCGATCTCTGGGATTTTCGAACACATCTTGTTTTAATTGAAGTCCTGCTGATCTTTTTCTAGCGAGTTGTACAGATTAGCTGCGGCTCCTCTCAGCCCACGTCTTCTTTTGTTCTGACTCATTACGACAAACTTTGTTAGATTATGAAGAGAGACGTCTAAGAGAGACTATTGAAATCCCAGAGGTTGACGGCGTATTATTAATGTTCAAAACTTTGTATTTCTTGATGTAATTAATTATCCGTTAACTATTCGGATCTGTTTTGTTGACGAGATGACATTTTGTAGAGTGCGGGATACCTGGAGTGATGTTCTAGCACAGAACAATGTCATAACAGAAGCGGAGCTGGCAATCATACGGCCGTCCCACGCACATTCGGCTGGTCACATTGTAAACGCTGGGGGAAGAAACAGCAGTTTTCATACAAGAAGCCATTTGTGTTCTTTCCAAATGTACATTTGCGAGATTACAGGTTTATACCAATGTTATAAAATCCAAACTTTGACAAAGAGTCAGGTATGTCAATGGATGACCGCGTCATCAGGAGACCCGTGGGACTTATGAACAGATTTGTCTGCACTACACAATTACTCAATTTCATTTGCTTCCATGTCTTTTGGTGAGTCGAATTTAAAACTCACTAATGTTGCAATACAAGCTCTCGTGATATGAATAAGAGGTAGAATATGGTAATTCGGCTCATAGATCGGTATCACTTTTTACCTATGTGTTTCCCTTTCCAATGGAACAGATTGACCTCCTTTGGATTTTAGATAATATGACAGGCAGAGATCAGACTTGTGCCAGGTATTACTGTCAGATCATCAGCGGTTCAGACGAGCTTTATAAACTGCGCCATTGACAGCTTATATGGTACACTGTGATCCTACAGGACACGGCTGCGGAGAAGGGCAAATAGGGGCAGGTCAGAAAATCTGCTATCTGTATACAAATATAATACAACATATATCTGAACAGTGTATGCAGTACTAGTCTGTAATAATGTACATTAAAGAAGATCCTTTTAAGATGCCCTCTGACGTTGGGCATACCGTTACCTGCAAAAAAATAATTATTCGTGTATCTTCTCTCTGATGCTGCACCATAGGGTTTACGAATGACCTCTCCAGCCTGTATCCATATAGCTCCCCACATTTTATAACAATGACCCTCCAGTTGAAGGGTTGCTTTAGGTTTAGTCAAAAACTATATCCTGACAAAGAGGGTTGCCTCTAACCCCATCACTCATGGCCAGGTTATGCAGTGGGTCGCAGGGGTCACAATTGCAACCTGGCCTCTAAGCCTGGGGGGCTCTACCACCACAATAAGAGCAATGGCCATTCATCGTCTGATTCCAACCGAAGTTACTGCCTGCTAGTCACGCGGCAGATGCTGTACACTCAAATCCACGTGTGCATCTGTGGCAGAAAGTCACAGTTTTTAGAGGCGGAAATTTAAATTGAAAATTCTGCACTGAATTCTGCCATGTGAACATGGATTTTGGTGCAGATTCGGCTCAAAATCTGCAGCATAATGAATTGAAAAGGATAAAGTCTGCTGTGGATTCGCATCAAAATTTGTTCAAATGGTGCAGATTTTATTGTGGATTTTCTGCTGCGGAAAGCAGTGATTGAGCGCTGAGCTGTGTTATTGGCTGCAGCCCCTGTGACGTCCCTGAAACTGGGCTGGACTACAGCTATCAACAGAGGACGTAGCGGAGGATCTAGCACTGGTACAGGACACATCGGGAGTGGTGAGTATAGGATAGTTTGTTATTTTCCTACATGGGTACGAGGTGGTCCACAGAAGTTACAGCTAGAAAACCCCTTTACGTTTACAATTAGCTACAATCCCCAAGAGCTTTTCCATGTCAGTGTTCCCCGGTGGTTTCCCATTTAGTGTGTAATGGTGACATGTATTTCCTCTGCCCATGTGCAGAACCTTACATTTATCAGTGTTATACCTCATTTGTCACTTTTCTGCCCAAACCCCCAACTTATCCAGATCAATTTGCAGCTGTATACAGATCTTATGTGACCACATTCTATCCTTTCTTGTGGTAATTACTTTACATAGTTTTGTATCATCTGTAAATACTGATATTTTACTGTACATACTTCTATTCCATGTGTGGTCTGACCAGTGATTTGTAAAGAGGAAGAATAATGTTGTAGTCATATATACGTATACCTCTTTGGTTGCACCCCATAATCCTATTTACCTTGGCAGCAGCTGCCTGACTCTGGTTGCTCAAGTTGTAAGATACTTGCATTAATTTTGTTTTGGTTTTCCCACTGCAAATAAAGTATGAAGTTGCTGCCACTAGGGATCTTCTTTCCATCATGTTTGCATCCGCTGCCTGTTGTTAGGCATTTAGTTTGTCTAGCAACAGGAATGTGGAGACACTGCTAGCTACTACATGCAATAGAGAAGCAGGTATTCAGATTCTTCTTTGCAGCTGATTGGAGCATGGCTATGCATGGCAGGATGGGGAATGTTGGAGAGCATTTCCTGGCCAGCACAGTATTGGCAGAATGGTTGCTTAGGTTACATGCCCACCTGTACGTGGACTGAAAACAGCAGAGTAGCAGAAAAGTAGGAAAATCTACATGGCTGTCATGGGTAGATGGTGTCACAACACACTTTCAGGATACAATGCAGCAGAAGAGTTACAAATGCAATGTTTATTCAACAACAGAGAAAATAAAGAGAATACTGTTATAATAGAAGCCAAGCAGTTTAACTTTTACCTTAAGTTTACCAAAGGTCGCCTGCACACGGGCGGATTTGCATTGTGGAATCCGGAGTTGGCATCTGCTCAAAATGTCTCTACTATGAGGGCCCAGGTCCCTTTAGCAATATCTAAGTCCCTATATGTGGCCACTGGAAGTTTACCAACCATCTACATCTGTTGGGTCCAGTGTCCACCTATACAATAGGCTTGTTGATTAGCTGGCAAGGTCCCTAAAGGCCTCACTTACGGTATGTTGTGTGGGGTAATCGCTTTGACTGGCTCAGGCTAGTTCGGGGTCAAGAGTGCTCCTCTACCATGACTTTCAGGAGTCCTTCTTGCTATGTAGATGCCTGCTCCATCCGGTCTCCGGTTGTTCAGCACAGTTTCCCCAAGTCCTCTTATGGTTGCTGCTCCATGTTGTAGCTTCCACAGCAGGCAGACGTCAATCCTTTCAGAGAGCCCTTTGTCTCACAGTCTGTACTTGTTCCAGTGCTGAAGTTCTTGCTGAACAGCCAGCATGTCCCATGTTGACTGTTGCACCTCCATGAGCACCAATCAGCGGCACTTCTAGCTCACTCTAGTCCCCTGCGCTCTCTCTCTCTCTTTGGCGCAGCAAGAATTCTCCTTTTTTATAGCAGGAGTCATAGCTAATTAGTCCTTGAGAAATACTATCCCCTGCTATGCTTGAATTTGGTGCAGTTTCTAGTACACGCTATAATTCTAGTGCAACTTTTCAGACATCTCTCAGCCCATCGCTATAGTGAGCCTTTAACCCTTTAGGGGTAGCCTTTTTAAGGAAAACTGAATTACTGGCCAATGAAGACTTGGACTGATTTTGAACATTTTTTGAAAACTGAGATATGCTCTAAGTATAACCTTAATTTGTACACCGCTTAGCCATGACACACAGCAACTTGTGTATCTTGAACTTCCCTTTGCTGTCTACTCCTCTCTGAGTGGAGGAGAGAGAGAAAAGTCATTCACAATACACAAGCTGCCATGTGCCGTGGCTGAGCTGTGCACAAAACTAAGATTATGATTAAACTACATGCTATCAAAAATAAGGACAGTGGGAAACATAGGGTCCCATGAGGTCGCCGAATGACTTGAGGGGACACAGACAGACATGAGGGACAGGAATAATTATTAGCTGGATGGAGAGTTTCTTTGCAGAAACAAGTCATGGCTGGAAGAAGTCATTATAGTGGTCTGGGCCAGGATGAAAAAGAGTAGGGAAATGCATCCAACTCCATTCAGAGATGATCATTGAAGGTAACAGCAGTGCTATCACTATCACCGTGCAGAACTGGTATCTATCATATGGTGATGGCATAATTTAGAAGTATTTGAACTGAGCTGCTGTATCTAAACCTAAAAGTTGTCTTAAAGTTATGCTGTCTCCGATGTATATCTTATTTTCATTTCCTATGTATAATGAAACTATGTACTGTCTAACAACATTGGGTCAATTTTTAATTCATCTTAAGCATGCTATTTTTTTAGCTACACTATGGCGGCAGATATACAGAATATTCTTTAGTAGAATCACTTCATGGTGACAACTATTTATATGCTTTTATGGAGGCAATTTTCTATCTACTGTATTATAGTAGTGACAAACTCCATGGTAGAATTACTTATATGTATTCGTATACATCATGTTGTCAATTGTTCACATGAAGTAAAGCAGCTAATATTTATATATTATATACTGACATTATTTGATATCATAGAATTTCCTGATGAACTATGGTGGCATTTATTTATATTAGTAATAGTGGCTTTTATATACTGAATGCCAGCAATTACCTCTATGTAGTAAAGCAGAATTACTTTTATACTGCATTGCAACAATTATGTATATTCAGTAGGAGTTATTTATATACCATGTGATAAAATTATATAAAGGAGACCCACAGAAACCTGGAGCTGGCCCAGGCAGGAACAGGGGTTGTTGGCATTGAGAAGACCCCTCTATGGGTGGTCCTGTACATAGGGGTTCTATTGTAGTTTTGCTGCTATTTTTCAAGAAAATAAAAAGCATTGGATATCTGAAACTGTTTGCAGAAGACTCCTTAAATTTAGCTCAGTTTCTCCTGCATCCTTATATTGCATATAAAAGGCAAGGCATATTGGTGATGACTCACTTCATCAAAAGTATGTGCACCTCCACCTGAAATTTGTGTGTCCCTAATCAAGAAGTATGTGCAACCCCCTAAAAAAAATGTGCCTGTCTCCCCAGAAATTGTGCCCCCCCGAAACATATTGCACATTCCTCCAAAAAGTATGTGTGCGCCACTGAATAGTATGTGCCATCCCCAAAAATGTGTATACCCCTTCCCCTAAAAGTACATTTTGATGTAAAAATACAAATCATTCACTAACCAGAGCAAGGCAGATTACTATCCGATTCTGGCAAAATCTTTACACAAGTCATTATATACAAAGAAATCTTTCAATGTTGATGGCTGATTTGTAAATACTTGTATATGATTAATGTAGGCTAAGAAACCATAAACAACAAAATAATTAAAAATGTAAGATCATAAAAAACAAACTATAAAATAATAAAAACAAAAATCCAGCAGAAACCTCCGTGTTTTGTATTTTATAAAAAACTACATAAATGTCCGACAAATTTCCTAACATAGTATGTTAGGCTGAAAGACGACAATGGCCATCTAGTTCAGCCTCTTTCTATCCCCACCCCCTCCGTTGTTCCAGAGGAAGACAAAAAACCCCAATGAGGCAGAAGCCAATTTAGCCCATTGTGGGGGGAAAAGAATTTCTCCCCGACTCCATAATGGCAGTCAGAATAGACCACAATGTATGTTTCTGCACAGCGGATGTTATTGTTAGTCATACAATAATTATGTCATGGTTCATAGGGGGGTCATAGACCGTACTAGGATATACAATGTCATAAAGTAAGAGATGATGTAAAGTATCTTTTGGAGTTGTAACACTCATGATGTTACGTAAATACATAACTGTTTCTTCAAGACTATTTGTCACTTTCTTTTAACTTCGTAAAGACTGAACTTTAAGAATCACATTAAAGTAATGAAACAATTTCCAAGACGACAGGACAAGTGATAATTGTCTCTGCTATCCGGCTGATCATTTTGTATTTTTCTGTTGATAGAGCCATCCACAGATCCAGCCACTATCCAAGAGGTCAGCGAGTACGTGTTGTCGCTTAAACTCCCTGTTGATGCTTCCTCACTTCAGAGGAAAATGAGTGAAATACGTAACATAGCAGGAAAATTGCCTAATATTGATGCGGTGCTGTCTCAAACAAAAGATGACATCGCCAAAGCGAGGAAACTGCAGAGTGAGGCTGAAGAGGCCAGGTATGTCCAACTAAAGATGGGGAATACAATGCTGTTAGAATAAAATGACACTAATGAAAAGTAAGCATTGTATAGCAGATATCTGCCTGAGATGGAACCGCATGCCTGGGTTTACAGCAAAACAACAACTTCTTCTAGGGGTGCACTTATTTTGGCAAAGACTGCACATACTATTTTCTACCAGTTGATGCCATATTACTTTTAAATAAATTAATGTTTATTGTGTAAGAAAAGTGTAGTCCGGCAGAATACATGTTCAAATACTGAAGATCAGGAAGTATGACAAAAACCCTACCAAAGTGCCATCACTTCTAATGGTAGCAGAGGCATAATTTGAAGCTCCTGAGCTCCAATACAAAACCTGTAACAGGGCCCCCAACTATAACGCTTTATTCATAGTACTGGGCTCCCTATATAGAGAAGAGAGGCCTTATGGGCCACCCAAGGCTTCTGGGCCCGGGTGCAACCACATCCCCTGTGTCCCCTATAGTTACACCAGTGAATGGTAGAAACCCCTACACATAAGATGAACCCTAGTGAAAATCAATATGCCTGATCCTTGTTTCCCTGGATAGTAGACAGTGAGCGACATGCAGTTTTCTGCAGATCCAGCTTCAGATGGTGGAACCACACAGGTAGTGTGTTGCTTGTGTCCTGAGCTAGTAACGACTACAGAGTTAGAGTAGAGGCATAATTTAATAATTTTACTTGTGTGCATCAATATGTGATCCTCAAAAATGAGTTTCTTTATGTTCCCAAACTTTAGGAACAAAGCAATCAGTGTTGAAGAAGATGTGGATGGTGTGGTGGACAATATTAGGAAAGCACGGAAAATCCTTCAAGAAGCAGAAGATAAAATCCGTGGATCAAGCACATTGTTGCTGCAGATTGAGGATCGTATGCAAGAGGTGAGACCCCGTGAAGACCCTTGGTGACTGAGAAAAATCTGACGTGCATGCAATAGTTAGAAAAAGTATTTAGAAATTAATTATCACCAAATCCAGTTTTCTAAACCCATTACGATGATCTTTTGTTTTTGTGAAGAACTAACGGCTCCAAAGAATGTTTCAGTGCACAGTTGTTAATGTGAATGATCACCTATAGAATAATATACTGTGTACTTTATGCTTAAGCAAACTGTTGGAGGAATATGGACGTACTGCGAGTATATATTTCAATTGCTTTATTGAAAGGTTGTGTATCTTGTTCACCTCAAGACTCGACTGAATCGAAACACGTCCTTCTTTGTTTCATGAGCACAACCTTTCAATAAAGCAGTTGAACTATATACTCGCAGTACATCCATATTTCTCCAACAGTTTGCTTAAGCCAAGTGTAACCACCTGCACCGAGTGGCAGGACGTGAGTATTTACCTGCATCGTGCACAGGACACATGCGAGCATTGGTCAGCAGTAACAAGATGAGATGCCTTTTTGTGGAATTTAAAGGTGTGTACTTTATGGGCTGCAGAGACTGTCAAGGATTGTCTTTTTTTATTTTTATTTTTTTTTTACAAATCCATATAGCTTTCAGTTTGTCTAACAGACTCTGGAAAAATTCAGTGGTTTGGGATTTACGGCAAGCAGAGAACATAAATGGTTAAAAGTTCTTAATAAAATAAGAAAATTCAATAGCAAAGATGATTTAAAAAAATAAAATAAAAAAAAAGTGAGAGGAGGCATCCATAGCCTTTACATTGTATGGTGATATTATTTTTCCTTACAGATTGAGCAAGTTTTGGGCCCTGTAGAAAGAGGGCTGACAGATGTACGCGATCAACTCCAGGTCTTTACACAGCGGGTGGAGAGACTGCAGGAGAAAACTGCAGAAAGTCTACAGCAGGCTGGTGAGGCAAGGCAAGCAGCTGAGGGAGCTCATAGGAAGGCTACGGATGCACAACAGGTAAAGATGGAAACCTGTACAGTTCAGTGCAATGCTTTTAAAAAGAACATCATCTACACAAAGTTCTGGACTGATTCATTTCTTAGAATATCTATGGTGGTTGGACTGACCAGTAGAGCGAGCGTCCAAGAAAACTGGGCAAGAAAAAAAGCCGTGTTTTCCTGCAGCGTTTCAGACTAAAACATAGTTCTTTATAATGAAGCGGCCTGTTAGCATTTCTTGCTGCTTATAGTTCAGTCAGCATGAAAACTCCTGACAAGTTACCTCTAAAGGGAACTTTCTAGCATAACGATATAGATGAGAGAACGCAACAGGTACATCACGTTATGGTGCTCATTCACCTTCGGTAACAGATGATTGGTGGTTCAACTGATAGCTATTTCCACTAACTATCCCCATATACATAAACCACTGAGTGATCATGTGGGGAGAGAGAGGTAAGCTGCAGCTAGACACTTCTGGTGGTGGCTTATCTCCAGGAGGAACAAAAGGATCAGGTGTTGAAATTCAATAAATCCAATCCTTTTTCCTCCCATCACCTGTCAGGGAAGGTTGAGAGCCCCCCATACATATGCAGAGGTCATCCAACCCCTCTCAAATCAGCGGTTTCAGATGACTAAACTCTGTGTATGTGGGCCTTTGCATCTCCAAGCAAGCTGGGACTTTCCTAGGTATTCCAATCACATTATAAGTTCCACTCCAGCCTGTTACGTTTTCCCTACATTGATACTCCGTAGCAATCCCTCCGGCCATGAGAGAGATTTGTGCTCTTGATGTATTAAACCCACAGAGGATTATGTAGATTGGATACAATTATAGCAAAAGTCTCAGTTGTATTAGGTCTCTATGGGCTTCAGTCATTGGATGTAAGCACGAATGTTCCTATTTCCTAGCTGCAAGCAGCTATTGTAGAAAGCCGCAGAATTGAAATACAAAGCACATCTGCAAATGATAACCTGTAATCAGTGAGCTTCATAGACATTTGGAAAAGCCCTTTGTGTAATGTTGGATGAACTGTAAGACTACTGGGTAAGGATTAGGGCACACAAACATTGACATATACATACTAGTAGCCGAAATCTGGTCAACAAAAAGGTCTGTATGAAACATGTTAAAATGAAATCATAAAACGTGTCCAACATGTCTGTATTCAGCAAGACATAACGCTCGCATTCTTCCAAATCTGTTTTAGTAGTTGCTCCCAGCTGGTGATCATATGTGTCCCCTGAGAGATATAATAAGCTAAAATGTCACTTTTAAGGTAAAGCTACTATAGGAGATGTTGGGCTCCAGGCTTCGGTGATTCTATCCAGCTGCTGCTGTGCAAACTGCAGTTAACATTAGTGAAGAACCTGGCTCTCATCATGTACAATGTCATATGTGATAATAAGAATAAAAGGCTTATTAAGCAGGAGTCCCAAAATATTACTATTAATTTGTAATTACAAAACTAATGAAAGCTTATGTAGGACCTCAGTAACTACATGTGTATAAGAGTTTGAATTAAGGACTCTTCCATTTCCACACACATGTTGTGAAGCAGTAATGGGGATCTCTACTACGTTACTGCTGGGTAATAAACACTGATATATCTATATTATAGGGTCTAGATGCCGTACAGGAAAAATATGCTTTGTTCAAGGACCGTTTACGCCAAGCATCCCATGTTGGAGGCCACGGACAGAAGGTCACAGATATCAGGATGGAGGCTGATCAACTATTCAAAGAGTCAGAAGGAATGCTGCGAAGGATGAGAGGTAAGAAAAACGCCCTGCGCCCGCTAGATGGCATGCGTATTGACTGTGTAACCACTTTTCTTTATACACTTCTCTATCTTTACATATGTAAAAAGGAATTTCTGTTGTCTGTTCTTTATGCACGGCCAAATGCCTGGAGCAATCTGCACCGGCTGGAGCAATCTGTGACGAATTTGCCACATAGATAAATGAGGCGCTTCGGAAAGTTTCCGCACTCTACGACCAACCATTCTCAACATATTTGCAAAAAATCTGAATATGAATATAGATATGAGCTTAAACCTGGTCGAAAAGCGTCTGATTTACCTTTACGGCTGACTTGGTGCTATAAAGATGTCAGCTACCTATCTGCAGCAAAAGATGTTTTTAAGCACATACATAAACAACAAACAGATACACACAATGGACCCATGCGAAGCCGCGCAATTCTTCTAGTAGTTTATAAACTGTAGGGTTTCAGTCTGTTAAGAGGAAAACAGTTAAGGGCTCTTGTGTCTCCCCGCAGCGTTTTACCTATTTGTAACCATCAGCTCTGCCGGCAAAGACTGCGTATGACTGCGAGTGCTCTGCGCATGACCGTGCATCACATGCATACGAACATGTGTAGTGTAGCACCTTTTTTTTTCATTTACATTTTTTTCATAGCAAGTTTTGCGCATGGACAGCGTATCATACGCAGCCTATACAAATGTAAAGAGGTTACGCTGCATATGTATGCAGAGAAATCGAGCATGCTACAATCTATTTCTCGTGCGGATTTACACGCAATGTTCACACCGGTGTGCATGGATCAATGAAAGTCCATTGACTTTTATTGACTCCATTCACTGTATATTATGCGGTCGTGCAACACATGCATAATACGTGGTGAAAACACAGTCGTGGACATGAGTCCTAACAGTTACTACAAGCGCAAAATTCTGAACGTCAGGGCCCGATGTCTTCCTGTTCTTATAGTCGTCATTTAGTCGTCAGTCGACTTCTTTCTAGGATGGTCAAAGGCCATTCATTTCTATGTTGCCATACATTAAGGCTCCGTTCATACTAATGTCATGGATATTAACACTACTGGATGTTTTTAACACATCTATGTCAGATAATATTTAGAGATGAGCGAGCGTACTCGCTAAGGCAAACTCGAGCGAGTAGTGCCTTATGCGAGTACCTGCCCGCTCGTCTCTAAAGATTCGGGTGCCGGCGGGGGGGAGCGGCGGGGGAGAGCGGGGAGGAACGGGGGGGGGGGGGGGGAGGAGATCTCACTCTCTCTTCCCCGCTCCTCCCTGCTCACTGCCGCAACTCACCGCTCTCCCCAGCCGCCACCCGAATCTTTAGGGACTAGCGGGCAGGTACTCGCATAAGGCACTACACTAGTTTGCCTTAGCGAGTACGCTCGCTCATCTCTAAATATGATCCATTTTCAAACAGATGCCAATGACGTGCAGTAGAGGTTCTATAGGTTGCCAACAGCCTGAGATCTCAGATGTAGTATACATGATCTTGGCATTAAACTTGTTATGGCAACTCAGCCATAATGTATTAAAATGCTCTAAATGTGGTCACTGCGATGCGCCATGATTGTTACATTTGAACACACTGTGAGTGGACACGTATATATTTACATGTCCACAAATCTTCTGAACTCGGACCATAAACCAAATATCTTATACAAACAGAGAACTTTTGTCTGGAGAGACCTTTACATTTCAAGCTCTGTCCAAGCTTCTCGTAAGATCACTGACTTCAAGGAGGGTTCCACACGGCCATATGTGCATCCCATCAGAGGTTTTAGCAGGAGTTCTTTCCTCCCTTTTGTAGTCCATCTTAAGGCAGATTATTCTATAGTCTACGATTGGGTGATGGTCAACCCTCTTGTAGCTTGTTGCCCTCCAGCAACAGTGGGTCATTGGCTTCTGGTTGGAACCCATATGATTAGACGAGAGCTTATAAGCTGAGGTGCGGGGCTGGAAGGCTGCGTTGCTCACCCATCTGTTGGTTAGCTCATTTTAATTATTCAGAGAGCTAATTAAGAAAGATAATGTATGCGCTGCACTCCCATGTTATTTTCCATCAGGTCTCTTTTCCGCCTTCCGAATAGTAAATGGATCAATCGCATCCTTGTAGAAATGAAAGCTGTTATGCCTATGCGAAGAGACCCACCAGACACACGTGTATCGTGATTAGCTTCAGGACATACAACACGTGTCAGATAGATAGCAAACATGTAAGAACACTTGTTCCCTGTTGGGGTTCGCCGCGGTACTCTACACACAATACGACTCTCTATTATTAGCTGTTACACATTTTCAGGATGTGAAAAATGTGACTACGACATTTCTGCACATCAGCAGGTGACATACGTTTGGCCGCTTCACCTCCTGAGTCTTGCTTTGCCGGTATCTAAGATTATTTATTTTTTCTTACAGAAATTGAAGGTGAACTTCGAAAGGGCCAGCAGTCCGTGATGAACAGAATGTCTGAGCTGGAGGGCCTGGAAAAGGAGGTCATCGGCCTCCGAGATTACATCCACGCTAAAGCTGTCTCTTACGCGACCTGCAGATATTAAACATCAGTGGGACATTTCTATTTATATATATTTAACTCTTCGTGTCTTTTCTTCGGGCAATAAATGGCTGATGTTTATTATCCTCTGATGGTGCTCTTACACCGGCTGTCCTGCTGGAGTTTTTACTGAACATTTTGTCACCAAAAATAGAAATAGATTAAAAAAAGGAAGAAGAAACTTTGTTTACTTTCCCTTAATTTACTAGAAACTCCGGACTCAAGCTTTAAAAACTGCATCAGTTCCAATTTTCCATGTCACCATTTATATTTAGAAAGCTCACCTCCTCCCCTTCCCTGCACAGTTATCTCACGGGGCATGCCCACAACAGGCTCCCATTGAAGTAAATTAGTCCCCTCCTGTCTATTATTTCCTGTGATCCGTGTGACTGCTGTAGAGTATATCTCTGAATGCCATTAACAGCAGCTCAGGCAAGATGTCCGCCTGCAAAGTGCTGTGCAGAAAGTATATAAGAAAACTAAAAAACGGTTAGGAAAAAAAAGATTATGGTTCAGTCTGGTTTTAATTAGTAAAAAAATGGAGGTGATGCAATGAACCTCCTTAATGACAGGTCACAGGGTTGTGGTTCTTGCAATGATTCTTCCTTTTCACAGCTGATATTTTTAGTGACTTTTTATTTTATTGGCTTGAAATACTTTTAGGAGTTTTGCTGCTGATCTGATACTTTTGCTGCTAACTTTCTAGTTGAAGATACAGAGTTGAACCTTTCCAGCTTGATGTGTCCTTGTCTACATTGTATCCGCTCTGTACATGTCTTCTAGATGTCAGTATTGTTACTTGGAGGTGTATAATTTTGTGATAGACAGTTTTGAGCTGCACATACACATTAGATGCTGATGGATCTCACTAATTATGGATGGATCTAACAACATAATGTGCATGGGGGCGGCCCAACTGTCATTATACAACAAGCAGGGGAAACACACATTGGACATGTCGGATCTCAGTATGACCCATCCTTTGTTCTGCTGGAAGATAAGCTGATCTAGCAGTATATTCACATAAGGTAATTAAGTCGCTGTTTATTGCAGGAATTTTGTCTAAATTATGATAAAACGTGAACAGTTTGGGGAAAATCACAGCAAAAATCATAATTTGAATGCACCCTTAGAATTGTCTGCTGGCGACTTGTCCCCCTCTAACCAACTGAAGATGTTTCTGGGAGCTCAGGGGAAGAGCCGTCAGAGGATCTGTCTTGTGTCTGTCACAAGCTGGGGGGAGAATACCCGACCTTCAAGAACACATAAGGAACAATTATATATATATTCCTGACTAAGACTGGAAGATGGATGACATTTATATTTTCTATATTTAGAAAAGATGGTTTGCTGTTTTTGCAGAAACATTGCCATATCTGTCTGTAGGCTCTGTTTGGTATTGCAGTTCAACTCCATTCACTTGAGTGAGCTGCAATACCAGACACTGCCTACCTGCAGATGTGGTGCTGTTTCTAAAAAAAACAGCTGACTCTTTTTCTAGTCCTGTAAAAAACACCTCTGAGCTTCTACAGATAAGATACAGAATGGAAAAAGTTAATCAAATCTAAGACCTAGTCAGAAACAAACAAACACATATTGTGAGTGATCAGAAAGCGGAACGGACGTCTCCTGGGACCGACAAAATAATCTGCAGCAGGAACACAAACTGGATATTAGAAAAAAAACTTTCTGACAGTGAGGGGGATTAATAAGTGGAACAGGTTGCCATGGGAGGTGGTGAGTTCTCCTTCAATGGAAGTGTTCAAACAAAGACTGGACAAATATCTGTCTGGGATGATTTAGTTAATCCTGCACTGAGCTGGGGGTTGGTCGAGAGGACCCTGGAGGTCCCTTCCAACCATTCTATGATTCTATGTACACAGGAGAATTTTAGTCTGCACAGCACAGTTGTAGTAGATCTAGAACCCTAGAACGGTAGAGCTGGAGGAGACCCCCAGGGTCATCGGGTCCAACCCCCTGCTCAATGCAGGATCACCAAATCATCCCAGGCAGATGTCTGTCCAGCCTCTGAAGACCTCCATTGAAGGAGAATTCACCACCTCCCATGGCAACCTGATCGACTCATTGATCACCCTCACTGTCTAATATCGAATCTGTATCTCCTTTCAGTTTCATCCCATTGCTTCGTCTTTTCTTGTGCAAATGAGGACAGGGCTGATCCCTCTGCATTGTGACAACCCTTCAGATATTTGTAGACAGCTATTAAGTTTCCTCTCAGTCTTTTTTTTTTTTTGCAAACTAAACATTCCTAGACCCTTTAACCGTTTCTCATATGATATCGTTTTCAGACCGCTCACCATCCTGCCAGTGTGGCGCACTGTGGTGATACAGGACAATCCACTGCTTTGCCAGTAGAGGTTATATTCCTGTATGGTGTGGCGCACTTATCTGCGGCTGACATCCTTGGTATCGGTTCATATGTGCAGACTATGTTATCTGCAGTCACTCCTCCCCCAATCTTGGATTGAGTTGAGTGGCATTTGCCCAGTAGAAAATTAAAATATATGGAGGAAACATCAGATCCAATACAGATTGTGGTTGTAATGTCGTCTGTTACATGTAACATTGTACGGACTTGTTACAATACGCTCATTTGAAACCGGCCTGAATCTGGGAGAAATATTCACTCCATCCCCCACTTCTCCGCCCGGTCCGTCACAGAATGTATTGGGAAGTAACAGTTACTTTTCTTTCTTTGTCATTAGTTGAGATTGCCACAATATTTTAGAATTATTTAAAGTGTTCTGTCCAGCTCCATTTAGCTGTTGTCCAAGTCAACTAGATTTCTCACAGCCGTGTGTACTGTTATAACTTTTATATTCTTGTATATATTTATTTATATCCCAAATTGTATGTCTTTGGTACAAAACAATAAAGAAACTGCATGAAAAATTAATTATTCTTTCAAGGCCCGTCATTTTTTTGATCAATGAAATAAGAACGGACTTCCACAAAAGCGTATGATTCTGTCCAGTTATGCGGCCATAATTTTCACGGTCGCATAATTGGGCGAATTTAAACTTTTGATTTAAAGGGTTTCGTTTCTACTAGCGGGATTCTTGTGCTTAAATACTACACCTGAAAAAAGATACGACTTGCTCTATCTTTCCCGCATGTAGTTTGGTGGGGCAGGACCTTTCTTCCTGCTTTACTTTTTCAAACTCCTGCGGATTAAGCTTTCTTTTTACCTTGTTCATGTGCAACTACTCTCCGTAGCGGCGGGCATAGTTGAGCATACGCCCGTTTGAATATGCCCTCAAGCTGAACTTTCACTTTAAATCTCTAATCTCAATAAAACTGAATTAATGTGTCCGGTAGGAGATACGTAGTTAATCAGGCGGATTCGCCTCCTGGAAAATCAATGTAGATAAGGATTTCTAAGGATTAGCTCAATTCTATGTGACCCTTTAGGCCAAGATTTAAGGCGGACAAAGTGTAAATGAAACAAGCATTTCCACATAAAAAAGTCATATTTATTTCTGTTACGGAAGCAGAACAGTTCCACTGCGTTCTTATTTACAAAGGCATATTTGTCAGTGATTAATAAAATTTCTGCATTAAAAAGCTACAAAGAGGCGTTTACAGCAGCCATAGAGTCCTTTTGCGTCTGAAATATTAAGCGAACGTTTGTCTTATGGTATCCAAGATTCCAAGCCTGAGCAATAATACAGTATATTATAATAAATAAATAAATACAATATATCATAATAAAGTGGCTCCTGGCACAAAGTGGTGCCAAGTTATCAATACTCAATATTCATAACACCAATATACTTACTACTAGAGTAAGAAACACAAGTCTATATAGTGGAAGTGCCCTTGTCTTGTGTTGCATTAGAAACAATAGATTTGCTGGTATATTCCTGCTAGTACAGTACATTGTCAGTAGCTCAACAGTTAGCAAATATTTCTATTATAAAAGAAAAATACCAAAAACATTTCCTCATTCACATTCATTCATTCAATGTGTCCTCAACTATTGACTTCATGAATTTATAATGTTTCCAGCAAGACGCTGCTAGTCAGAAACCTCATTGTTATGCAGAAAACATATGGACTTTTCCGGGGTCTGAAAGACTTGGCCAAGCTCAATAGGCGGTTGGATTCTTGTAGAGCGCGCCTCTATGTGTCACATCCCGTTGTTACAGCTTTAGGTCAACCAACAGCTTTATGGATATGAAGCTGTAAAAGGCTCCTGATGGTTGCTAAAACTCACCAAAACGCTAACATTTAATGAAACCGATACAAAGTTACACCTGCAAACACACACTATACAAGGCGTTGTTGCCAGTGAGATTTACAATTGTACATCGATTGCCCAAGGAAGAGTCTTGATTGTACACATCGTTACAGTCCTCCTTGTAATGTCCATGAGGGCTTGTAGATGGGTCCCCAGCCTCGTCATGGCCATATGGCAGAGCTGATGATATCTCCTTGATGAGCGATCAGCTGCTGCGTAACAAAAACCACTGCTGTGTCCCTCGAAAAACACCTTTGTTATCCAGGCGATGTTCTCAAAGAGGAAATGAAAGAAAGCTTCCCAAGCTTCCCTCTGAAGCGTGATCAATGTTCGGCTTCAATACACAGTTGACTGCGTAGCCCTTCTGTGGAAAACCAAAGTGGATATTTTATTAGTTCTAGTATCCACCATTGTCATGTACGCTCATTTATAGAAACGTCAAAAATATAGTCACTTTACTTCTTCATTTACCACCAAACATGTAAACAGGCCATCCAATAGTAGATGAAAGCTGGGTAGTTTTTAATTGTTCGGGGTTTATTTACAAGGGTGATTTTCATGCGCTCACAAGATGGACAGAAATCGCACGTGAAAAGGAACCATTATGTTAAATGGATGTAATTACATGGTTGATTTTTGTCTCACAGCAATACTGCGAGCTAGAAAAATCGTAGCATGACCTATTTGTGGGCGATTCTCTTCAGGAATCGCCCATTATTTTCTATAGCAGCAAAAGAAAAAATTCACATCGCACTCGCATGTAAATGCGACATTCATGAGAGTGCAATTTTCTATTTTTACTATTGAAACAACATGCAATTTTCAGGCGTGTGAAAAAAGTGCATGCAGCGATATAATGCATTGCTCTCTCAAAATACATCGCACTTGTAGGAAAAATCGCAGGTTTAGGGTGACTACCCACTAGCGTTTTTTTCTGCTACACATTTGCTGCTATTTTTTCTTCCAATTGTCAATGGGACTTTCTAATGTTAAAAATGCAAAGTTGCATCGCGTTGCGGTTTTAACATAACGAAGTCCCATAGGCATCTGGAAAAAAAAACACACAGCGAATTTGCAGCGGAAAAAAAATGCTTGTGGGTAGTAACTAGGGATGAGCGAGCGTACTCGGAAAAGCACTACTCGCTCGAGTAATTTGCTTTATCCGAGTATCGCTGTGCTCGGGTCTGAAGATTCGGGTGCCGGCACGGAGCGGGGAGCTGCAGGGGAGAGCGGGGAGGAACGGAGGTAAGATCTTTCTCTCCCTCTCTCCTGCCCACTCTCCCCTGCTCCCCGCTGCGACTCACCTGTCAGCCGCAGCGGCACCCGAATCTTCAGGGACGAGCACAGCGATACTCGGATAAAGCAAATTACTCGAGCGAGTAGTGCTTTTCCGAGTACGCTCGCTCATCTCTAGTAGTAACCCTAAGGCCGGATTCACATAAGTGTATTTGCGTGCACATTTGTGTATCGGGCGTTGCATAAGTGCACGCACAACTGCGGTTTCTACTTTACTTTTTGAGCACACAAGTTGTGCCTAATTGTACGGGCAAAAAAACACACACCAATGCTCTAATTTGCATATGATTTTGTATTTGGCGCAGTCTCATGACCCGACAGCTGCCAGGATTTGGTATCCTAAATACACACTTCTCATTTGGAAGAGTTTAATCTATATTTAAAACACAAAAAGTTGCGCGTCAGGATTTCAGTAAAGCCGCCTTCACGAGTGGCGTATTACTTGCCGTCTTTCCACAGCAGCAAATACTCACCAAATCTGCAGGGGTCAAATCTGCCCCTAAATGGTGCAGATTTGGTTGCTTTTTAAAATTGTATTTCAAAGGTTGAATTCCGCAGCATAAATAGACATGCGGCAGATTTAGAATCTGCAGAAATTTTCCCCACCATGTGAAGATTCTTTAAATCCCCCCATATGACTTGTATCATAAACACTGCAGAATTTTACACACTGATTCTGTCAGGGTGAAAATCTGCGACATTTCTGCGGTGTGTGAAGACGACCATACTGTACGTGAGATGCGCAGTTCTGGTTACCATTGACCCTGCATATAATACTTACAATGAAATGCTGTAAGTCCAAGCATTGTTATGTTGGTCACATGAGGGAGCAGACCCCAGTCTGTCCGCTGCCGCAGTGCGTGTAGTTTGTGGTCTTCACTGGTCCGGTCACACCGTTCATGAAAGGCCTGCAAGGACAAGGATAATATACTGATATAATGCAGAATATAGTAAAATTAGTCATAGATGGAACAAAGTAGAACACAGGGCCATTTTCTCGTAAACATTCCTTTACGGGGTCCTCAGTTTTTACATAAACTTTGTTACAGTCGGTTTCATAAATAATACAGATTTCCTTATCTCATTAGCTAGCTATTCTATTTCATTATATATGTGGAAGAGGAAATCATTGGATGATATCTGTATGCATGATGCTGAGGGATGTTTCTTTGTAGAACTCTGTGTTCTCTGTAGAGTCCCCTATGACAGTGTCATGGACCGCGCCATGCAGCGGACTGTGCATCTAGCTTATCAATCCCTATAACAGCAGTTTATGGCTGTTATTTTGACCTTCCTTTACACAGCAGACTATAGATGAATTACCCCCTGTAATAGCAGTCGGTAAGTCTAGTCAGCACCAGCTGCTATAACAGAAGCCTGTGAATGTATTTTGGATGCTGCTTATAATAGCAGTTTGTTAACGTAGTCTGGACCACCGCCTATAACAGCAGTCTGTTCATATAGTCTGGACTGCATTGGGCAGCTTGATTGACATTTGCCAAACAACATCGGAATTGGTTGGTATGCTCTGCTGCCAGTTCACACTCGGCACATATGACTGTCTGGAGACAATGCAGTTCAACACGATCCCATGTGTGATTAAGTGGTTTCTTTTTTTTTTTTTGCGCAAAGTGTTGCCCTAATTTTTTTTAACAATTTATGCTAGTATTGCTGTTTTGCATTACTCACTGTTTCTTATGACTTTTCTTTGTCTGGCTAGTTTCTGAACATGAAATAGGTTTCCCCTTCTCATATGTTTCCACTGAAGTTCCATGAGTCACAAATAGGTTAGTAGGAACTGAAATTTTATCACTTTTCACAGTCCCGTTCGATAAGTCCAAAGGTCTGCACTGAGGGAGCTCCATGCACAAGATATCATAGTCCAGGTCTAACTTTTTTGGAGTGCTGTTCTTCTTTGATGTACTTTCCTGGACAGAGGACTGGGCATTGACCTTCTTAGTTGGGGTCTTTGAAAGACTAGCTTCTTGTGTGGAATGCTTTTGAGAGAGTGGACTTAGTCCTGCTTGTGGTGGAGGCTTCTGGGTGGTAATAGTTTTAAGACCTGTTGGTGACTTTTTGGGTGATGCATTGATTGAAGGTGTTTTCTGTAATGAATTGTGATGTGTTTCACTCTTAAACGTAGGTGGAGAGGGGAGATCGAGTGACTGAGAGATACCTTTGGGTTTTGGATTACTTTCTTTGACATCTTTTGAATTTGTATTAACAGTAGTAGCCTTGGAAGCTTGGTTGGCCTGATTCTTGGATTTTGTTTGTGAGTGTCCATCCTTCATAATACAAGCCTGAAATGTTTCACCAGACATTGGATGTACTGGGCTCGTTTGTGTTGCAGAATTCCGTGTTACACTTTTCACTGGTTTCTTAGAGTTCTGGACCTCAGGACTTGACTTGGGCGAAAGTTGACAATCTGATGTTTTTTGTCCACTTGGATTCCTTGGCGATGCATTGCTTTGCTGTGATTGATAGCTTTGATTCACTTGATTGGTATCTTTTGGGAGAGGGGCTTCCTTCAATGTTACTTTGTTCACATCAGGGTTATTTTCAACACTGACTGTATTACATACATTTACTGTCACTCTGCTAGGATGTAATGTGCTGCTTTCATGGGCGTTTACTTGCTCTTCACTGATGTTACAGGGAGTACTTGGTCTTGAGGCATTGCACACTTTGATAGTGGGTAATCCACTCTTTACGTCGCCGACAGATCCAAAGCTGTTCTGACCAGAATGCATGTGCATTTTCTTCATGTGGTTAACGACTGTTGCGGCATTAAATGCTTGCTGCAATAGAAAACAAAAATGTTCATATCGCACTTTTACTATTTACAAAGCAAGACTTAATAAGCAGACCTCTGTCGACACTGACATAATATTTTGAATTGCAAGAATTTAATTATTATATAAGCCTTCCAAAGTTCGAATCAGAAAGCAATCCTGTAAAGTTCATGTCTCCTAATGGGCAGATATGTTAATGGGATACACTCTAATCTATGAAATTGATTAATGCTCTTAGGCTATATGGTTTGTCTACTTCTATAATAGGGGTAAGAGGCTGAACTAGATGGACATTTGTCTTTTTTCAGCCTTACATACTATATTACTATGATTTTATTTGGATTGGGTCTCAATTTTTCTGTCACACTACTCCAAATGTAATATTTATTTTACCCATTTAGATAGTCATATATATTCCACAGCACTGTACGCAGATTGGGACCACTTATATTGGCCCTGTCCCAATGGGTTCTAAAATTCCAAATTCACTTATTTAGTATGTTTTTAGATTGTGCTAGGAAACTTGAGTACTTGGGGCAAACCGACGTGAAGATAAGATAAAAGTTCCAAGCAGATGTTAGGCTTAGTTGGATGTGAGCCCGATAATGCCCTGCAAGGCAGCAATGCTAACCACTGAGCCATGTATAGATATAGTGCTAAAAGGTCATTATGGAAACATATTATATACTGTGTTACTATTGAACTGCACGTATGAAATGTCTGCAGTAAGATTGTAAACCTCCTCTGCCTATTGGTTGCAATAGGCAGAATCTAATTCTTTAGTCATAGACAGATTTGGATTTCTGGATTGAAAAAACGGAGTTCTGAATGCTATAAAGAAATAGTACGAAATGACTCAGAACATAATTTTGTACCTAATTAAGAGTGAAGAAATGGTACGCTCAACCAAGGATGGATATTTGATCTAACGGATGCTTTCAGAAATTGTTGTCACCTTGCTATTCTATTCTCCATGACTACCAAGCAACAGGTTGTTATAAGGATTGTATTCTTATGTCATATCTGCAATCTTAAAAAGCTCTCTGCATTACACAATGATGAACGGCATTATTTTGACATTGCAGAATGTGGTTATGAAGGTAGCAAAAAGGATATCAAAATATCATAACTCACCCTCCATTTACTTTTAGCAAAGTTCTTCTTCATCTGCATGCTGACGGAGCGGTAGATGTCCCGGCGGAGGGCTGTATTACCAGCAATCCTGAAGGGAACACAAGTGTACTGTTAATGGAATGAAGAGCATAGTGGATACTGCTTTGGAATATGTTGGAGAAGAACTAATTATGAGGGCGCTGTGGTTGACTTGTCTGCAGGTGAAACATTGGATGCCAATATAAAAGCATGGGTAGGAATTTGTAGGCGAATACTTCAGAAGAAGGCTTGTGCATAGAAAAGTCTCATCTCTTCATGTTTTATTAAGTCTTTAGTGTTACTAATGAACCGCTGCTGCTATTTAGATCGAAACCCTCTTCTGTAAGCTAGAACTGGGCAGTGGATTCAGCTTGTCCGTCTATTTTATATGGTCATTTCAATCACTGGTATGTAACGCTACATTGTACCCTGCAGCAGCCACTGCATAAAAAACATGCCGCCAGGCACCGCTTCCCCAGGGAATAACAGCTAATTGCCAGGGCCGGGGAGGGGAGGCAATTCGAGAAGCCACCTTCTATTTAAGAAGGGGTTGTCTTTTTGACTTATGCTTGAAACTAACAACTTTTCTAATTCCTAAAGTTAAACATAAGAAAAAAAAATTACATGTGTGAACATATATTGGAGACCATTTCCAGACCCCTCCTTAGGTGTCAATTGGTGTTCAGGACTTTAGCATTTGATAAAAGGACCATTTCAATACATGTCTAAGCATGGACATGTTATTAGTAAGCCTCCATACGTAAAATGGTCTGTTGTCAGCGGACGCATTACCGCACATTTTCTGCTTTCAGAAAGCTATTTACAAGAAGTCTATTTATTAAATGCCTGTAATTCCCTCTGCCGAGCATGGGCTAATGAGATAATCATAGTTATTAGACACGACTATAACACTGAGGTCTTTCTAAATTGCTTTACTGTGTTTATTGGCTAATTTAGTCTGGAACTACTAGAGCAGGGTATTTAAAGAGAATCTGTCAAGAAAAATGGCAATGAACTACTACAACGTGTTGTAACCTAGGAAATGGTCCGTATTCGGCATTCTAATGCATCAACTCGGAAAAATTGTACTGGAGGGCTCTTGGATGCTTCATTACCATCCAGAGCACAGGCTGTTTTCAGGCTTACTGCAGGGGAGTGAAAGTGAGTTTAGAGATAATAAATACATCTATGGAACCTGTGTCTTGTCAATTATCCATTCATTGTAGAGTTCATTATGCTTTCTTATGGTGACAGATTGTCTTTAAAGGAGATGTGTCACCATTCCTGCTATGTCTGTTTTAGTACATTCCTGCATCCCCCATGAAATAACAATTCTGAACATAGTTTCTTAGGACTCTGAGTTCTGCCATTCCCCTATTACCTAAATTGACAATTGGGAGTCACAATTCCATTTGTCAACGTCTAACACTATCAGCACTGAATGGACAATGTGAGGGTATATGCACCCCCAACGGGTAACATGCAGTTATCAAGTCATACATTTTTATGAGCAATAACAGAGGAACAGCACAAGATGGTTACAGGAGGAGATGCTTCAGAATTGTTGCTTCATAGTGAATACAAGTACTCCATTTAGCAGGATAGTCATGTCATATGAGAGGTCTTTAATAATGAGTTCCTACTACTCATATATGAAGTGGCCACTTGGTTTCTTTCTAAGAGGTGTAAATCACAGTAAGATCATCCTGTACTACACAGAAGACATTGCCAAGTATCTCACCATGGATGTTTCAGGGCGCCTTCACAGTTGTATCGTTTCTTGGGATCCTTTTCCAGCATACAGTTGATAAAGTCTTTTGCTACAAGAAAATGTCCAAGACTACAGTTAGAACGTCAAAGCAATCAAACATAGCAAGGCAAGACTCAAGGCTGTTCAGTATAAGCCTAAACTCTTTTGCACATTTTATTTTTTATTTTTTTACCCCTTAGGTTAAAAATGCATTTACATTCTGAGTGTGCAGGGTTTATATGGAGCGGCAGCACAAGCAGATCCTTCTCCATACAGGGCTAGTGATGGCTGTCTGTGATAGCAGACCTCCACCAGCAACAGTCGCGATCAGCACTAACACTGATCACAGCTGTTAACCATCTAAATGCCCCTGTCATGTATATGCCTCAATCCTAGATCGGGGATTCCAAATGACCTTCTAGTGATATGATTGCAGGGTGCCATTCAGTTGCAATGGCAGCCGAGGTCCTTCTGAAGGCACCCAGGGCTTCCATGAATAAAAGCCTGTGGCATGTCTTCATAGTTTGCCTGTCAAAATGTGGTTTAATGTAATACTATGGTTATATTATACTGTATGAAAGAACAAATGATTGAAAGTTCAATCATGAAAAAGAAAAAAGTGCCACATCAGTAAGGAGTTAAATGTTTAACTGCATCCATATGTTGCATGTTGTTGTTGTCAGCCGTTTAGTCGTCACGACCCTCGACCCTAAAGGCACCCTCCCTCCATGTTTTTGGGTTTGCACTACTTCCTTCAGTTGTGTGATATTCATGCCAGTATCAGCTCTGACGGTATCTAGCCCAGTATCATATGTTGTAAACCGATCTAAAAAAATACACTTACCAGATATGGAAATGTCATCCCAAAATGGTGATTCAAACTCATACGATCCATCTTTTATTTTCTCAAACAGTTTAGATTCCGTTTCCTCGTAGAAGGGGGGGTATCCGCACAGCCTAGGAGTCACAATGAGGCAAATTTAGTCTCTGCATGTAATCCACATATAAACCTCATATGTATTCACTCTTGTCAATCATTTTCACATTTCCTGTTCCTTGCAATTAATTTGTCTTTTCCTTTCTGCGCTCTTCATACCTTGGCATTTCTTATTGTGTTTTGCTCCAGTGACCGACACAAAGCATTGTTGGTGAAGTCACCTCTAACATAGATAATACTGTTGTGTTACCCCAAGGCTGGGTCCTCACAGGGGGCAGATTTACAGCGGAATGACTGCAATGGACAGTAAGCTGTAGATCAGCAGCGGTAAACCCGCCTCCAATCCTGCAGCATTTAGTGTGGATTTTGAAGCAGGTTTTATTGTGTATTTATGTGTGGAATTCATAACTTCATTGAGAAGAGGTGAATTCTGTAGTGGAAATGTCGTTAAAATTAACATGCTGCAGAATTGAATTCCACCCATCAAGTCAGTTTCCATGCAGGTTTTGTGTCGGTTATTTCTGCAGCTTGTGGACAAGTTTGTCAAAATCTCATAGACTTTGCTGCTACTGTAAATGCTGCGGAATTTCCATGCGGGAGGGTCCACGTGGAAAGTCTGCGGCACATCTGCCTCTTCTGGACCCCCCCTTACATGGAGAACAAAACCAGAAATGCCTGTAAGAACATAGAGAGAATGCGTTACTTACAGGATATAAGTTATGACTCCAATAGACCAGCAGTCCACGGCTTTACTGTATGGCTTCTGTGCAAGGACTTCTGGAGCTAAAATTAAAATTTCCAAATAACATTTTACCTTATGACCACAAGTTGTACCCAGAAATATACATCTGGTATTCCAAAGTTCACCTAATTATATGAGTCTAAGGGTGCGTTCATACATTGCTGATGTGCTGCAGATTGTGTCATAGATTTTGGTGCAGATCTGCAGCAGATTTCACACATTTAGTTGAATTCAAATTAAAGGAGTGAAATCTGCACAAAAATCTGTGACAGAATATAAAGCAAGTTAACATCTTAATGGTCAGTTTGTGGACAGGGGGCCCCTCCCTCTCAGGTCAATGTTAATGTAGTGGGAGGGGCCAAAGTGACAAGGAATAATTACTCTTACAGGACAGTTGGAGGAAGGATGTAGGTCGTGGACCTCGCTGGGGTTGCCAGGAGAGGAAGGAGAAGCTGAGGCAATTCCCTGGAGGGTAACTGCAGATGCTCTTTCGGCAACCACTACTTGGACTAGAGAGGACAGGAGTCCCCGAGTCCAGGAAAGTTTATAACGGTGGAGAAGAAGCACAAGAATGGGACATGCAGTGATCTTTTAAACTGGGACTCCCAGTTGGATAGAAAAGTCGCTGATGTGACTGAATCTATTCAGATGAATGGGTTCTCTTCCTGTTGGAGTTCTTCTAGCCTCGGACACAGACAGAACTCGCATGGAATCCTTGCCCTTGTGAATAGACCCTCAGAGAGAGGGCATTATAACACCACCATATGTCTGCAGCTTCTTAAGTATATAGCAAGAATAACTATGACGCCTACCGACATATCCTGGAGTGCCGCAGGCGGTGGACATGATGCCGGTTTCCTCCATTTTAGAAAGACCAAAATCTGTTATCATAATCTTGGCGTTTTCTTCCGGGGTGAGGTACAGGAGATTCTCTGGCTGCAATACACAATGTACATCTTTATTGTACAGATGCAAACTAGTAGATGAAGAGAGAGCACTGTGTTTTATATGGCTTTTAACATGATGATTTATGTTCTTTCTGGACTTTTTGATTAGTCCATCACTTCAGTTTATTAAAAAAGTACAACTTAACATTTCAATGGAGCTTATTAAAGTGACCCTCCAGTTTTCAGACAAGATTCATTCCCAGGACTGGAGGAGAAGGGGGTTATGTTACCTGCAGTTGTTCTTGTCATCCTCTAGTACTAGATCTTGTTTTTGACCATCCAAGGTGGCTGCAGCAATTTTCTAACTACCTAATGCTCACTGTGCACTGCTATTTGATTGGCAAGTGCTGATCACATGATCAGTTCTGGTTACTCATAGAGCAGATAGAATGCATTGGTAGCCTAACACTATCAATGCACTGTGGGGATCAGGTAGCCATCTTGGAAGGCCAAAAATGGGACCTGAAACCGGCAGATTGAAGGGACAGCAGTGAAGAGCAACTGCAGGTATTGTGTCCTGAAACCAGAGAGTTGCTTTAACAATAGTTTGTACGGTAAGTCTGCTGTATGAATGTGTTATGTTCTCTGTTTTTACCTTTAAGTCCCTATGAACGATGCCGTTGTCATGAAGATACTTGACTGCTGAGAGAACCTGACGGATTACGTTACTGGCATCCTTCTCTGTGTACACGCCACGTTCTAATATACGATCAAAAAGTTCTCCTCCCGATACCCTAGGAGTGGCGAGAGGTGACATTTATGACACATTATATTACAACACCACATCAAACAACATTTGTTACATTGTCATAAGATAAATACAATATCATACCCAGAAAATGGACATTTTAGAACTTACATTATTACAACTTTTCCCTGCAACCAACAATCTGTAATGTGGCACTAGGTCCAAAGCTCTTGTTATACTGCTAATTTCCTTGCAGTCTGAATTGCCATGGATACAAATGGGGCTGATCTAAAGGCAGCGATTCATCTGAAGTGGCCATTGTTTATGAAGAACACTGGCGTTGGATCTAGGTCTCACGCACATATCCATATTTGGGATCTGCATTCATCAAGTGTGGAGCTATATTGTAAAGCTGTATTCACATAGGTGAGGGCAGAATCTCAAGCCAATACCACACATTTTAAAACCTGCGTTTTTGCCTGTAAGTGCTATGCTTTTTGCGGGAAAAATACACTATCTCCAAACATGCAATTTTCACCTCATGTTATTTTAATAAAATAAATAAAAATGTAATCACAATTGCATGAAAATTCCATGCAATTATTTTGTGATTTTTTAAATTTTTGCTACAATCGAAAAGAATGGGCGATATTGCCCCCAAAATACAACATGCTGCATTCTTTCCATCTCACAGCATCATTGCAAAAGAAAAATGTAAATACACTCATTGCAAATAATAACATGTATTTCCGTCCGAGCTTCGTGCGTCCCACAATGCACAAAACTTGCATGAGAATATTGGCTTTGTGAATACGGCCTGCGAGTACATTGAAATGCAGCAAATTTCTGCAACTTCCTGCGTCAGTTATTTCTCAGAATTGCTATAATTCTCTGAGTGGTTGGAATAATCTAACAAGTCTATCAATGAATATTGAAGAACAGAAGCTACAATCATCTTATCGGTTGAAGTGGTTATCAGCCATCATCATGTTGAGCTATGTAATGCTCTGTAAGATCCAGACCAGGCAGATTCACAGTGGGCTGGGCTGCTCAAGTAGTCAGTAGGCTGGCCCACCACCAGTTACCACTTCATTGCTCTGCCGCCGTGGTTCGCAACTGATGAAGCAAAGCAGCCAGATTCAGCCTACCACCATCTGCTGCTGCCCAACCTCCAGTCTGTCCTAGCTCAGTCCCCAGTATAACATTGTGCCGTGGATTGAGAAGGTCAACTGAACTCAGCTTTGACTGCTAACGCTCTGCAAGGCCACAGCCAGCATTAGGAAGATGCCGAGCCGGCCTTTGAGTCTGACGCTCTGTGTAGGTGGTACGTAGGGCTTGGTCCCTGGGAAACTAATATCAGAACCACTGCCTGAGCTGGTCTTGGCATGCATTCAGTCTTTGAAGTGGAGCCATGATCAGCACTTGATGAAGCTACAGAGAGTCACAGGATGCCTTCACCTTGCCTGCTGCAGACAGAGCTCTGCAGTGGGAGTTTGGGACTCAGGAGAGGTGGGGGGTCTTACATGGCCCCTGACAGACAACTTCATTGTATTGGACCTGTTTTAAATACCTCTGTGATCTTTTAACAGTCTGCTAACCACAGGACACCCTAAAACAGTAGATTCACCAAGGATGACCCTATACCACTGTGCCACCACTGCTGCCCCTATGGCAATGTGTTAGCCACAAAATACTCCAGAAGGTTGTGTTCACATGTATCGTATTTGATGTGAATTTCCCACAGCAAAAAATCTGCACCAAACCCTGCATGAAATTCTGCATCAAAATCTACATTGTTCTTGCAGATTTTAATGTGGATCCGCAGCTGATTTTACCCTTTCAATTGAAGGGGGTGAAGCCTGCTGCGGAACAGCATGAAAACTGCAGCAATGGTTTGCCGCTGATTACTTACAGCTGCATGACGAGGTAGAAGTGCGAGGAGCTCTCATAGATGTCTTCAAGCGTCACAATGTTGTCGTGTTTAATTCTGGTGAAAAAAAGACAAAATGTTTGTCCAGTTACTTTGATGCAACAGGCGGGGAAAGATGAAAAAGCAAACACTTTACGGGCAGATTTGTATTATGGATTCTGCTATCACCATCTGCGTGGACAATCTATGGTAAAACGCGGGCATTGAAAGGCATGCATTTTCGATTTTTCAATTCACATTCGTGTATATGACTTGCATATTCCGCGAGTGGTAGAAAAATCGCAGCATGGTCTATTTTGCTGAGTAATATGTGTTGACGGCCTCCATTGATGTCAATGGAGACCATCCGAGTTTAAGTTGCCCCTTCATTCTGCCAGATCCCCACCAGTTAAGGAGTGATAGCATAGTAGGGCAATATGTCCTGACTTGTAATGGTGAGAAAACCCCTTAAAAGCCATTTATGGAATTCTAGGATTCTCAAATTAATCATTAACTTTGCTGGGGTGATGTGATCTTAGTTCACCAGTCTTCAAGTGGAACATATTAAATTTATAAACAAGAGATTAAAGTGCATTTATTTTGAATCCTCCATAGACAGAAAGATATACAGTCATAATAAAAGGCAATTTTGGTACTTCTGATAATCTTACTTCTTTAGCACTGCAATTTCATTTTCCAAGCTCCGATCTCTTGAACTGTTCACTTTCTTTATACACTTCAATGCATAATGCTGTCCAGTGGGCCTGTGCTTTACCAGAAATACCTCCGAAAAGGCCCCCCTGCAGGAAAGAAGGGACAGAAGGCATCAACTCTACATTCCTTCTCAGATCAGAATATTTCTGCTTGCTCCATCTGTGTTATTTCATAACTAAGTATAATCCATATCCACAGTTCATCGCATCCTCATCAAAACAGCCTTTCGATTACATTCCTTAGGTACATTTCTAATACTTTTCTTCAAGGCTTTGAATGTTTTTTTCCATCTGGTCAGCTCCTTTATACAGTATATGTCCTATTAGGGGGTCTCCCACTCAGGACCCCTCATTGTCTAATATCAGCCAGTACAGAGAGCAGCTACAAAGAGGGGCTCCTACTCTTGTGGACACAAAGGGACCGTGTATTACATTACCTTTGATATGAATGGGCTAAAGAGTGATGAGAAATTATATAGAAGGTCTAGTGGCATTAACAGCTGAATGTCAGGGGTCCAAGCAGCCCCAGTATGGCGATCAGTTAGAGAGCCCTCTTAATGTCACATTGAAGATCCTCTGATCTCAAGGCAACACCTTACAGAGCAGAGGGAGAGGAGTAGATTAATATACAATTTTGTGGGAAAGAATTCAGAATAACTTGTATTTTATTGATCGGAATTTCTGCTCATTCAGGTCTTAGGAGTCCAGTGGGCGGTCCTATCAGTCATTGACAGCCTTCCCTGTATATGTGATCGTTGTTAATCACTGACTAAGACCAACCACTGGACTCCTTAGATCTGAATGAACCAGGATTTAGATCAATAAATTACAACTAATCAGGTTATACTGAATCTTTCCATGTGAAACAATGTATCAATCCCGTCGGCTATTCTCCACTATAACAAGCTATCCACAGATCGGACTGTATTTTCAATGTGACGAGTTCCCTTTAAATGTAACAATATGCAAGTACACATGGTGAGATGCTAACCTGCAGCGGGTGATGCTACTGGAATTGTAAGCCTAGTTGGTATACAATAGTTTTTGATAAACATTCAACGCTGCCCAACGCCTCCGCTACTAACAGGATTTAATGCTTGTTGTGTGAAAGAGAATTCAATTGGCTCTCACAAAGGAGCTTTGAATGTGGAAAATACAAGTACTTTGGGGTATTTGTTATCACACAACAGAAATCAGAGCTAATGAAGAACACAGCTGACATTACACTCTTCTTAACTGCAATAACATTAAAGACTCATTCAGGATCTATTTCTGTGAAGCATAAAAGGTGAGCGCGCCATTAATCCAGCCTTGGAGTTAGTCATTAACGTAACAAAGGAGCCATGTACTGCAAGACTAATCACAAGAGCCACAGCAAGTATGACTAAGGGCTCATTCATACCAGCTAATTGTGTACTTCAGTCCATAAATATGCAGCGCATATATGCACATAAAAGAATGCAAGAAATGCCATTGATTTCAATGAGCTATTTAGAATCATAGAAGGGTAGAGTTGGAAGGGACCTTCAGGGTCATCGCATCAACCCCCCTGCTCAGTGCAGGATTCACTAAATCATCCCAGACAGACGTCAGTCCAGCCTATGAAAACTTCCATTGAAGGAGAACTCACCACTTCCTGTTCCTGTGGCAATATGTTCCACTCACTGATCCCCTCACTGTCTAATATCAAATCTGTGTCTCCTCCCTTTCAGTTTCATCCCATTGCTTCTAGTCTTTCCTTGTGCAGACGACAATAGGGCTGATCCCTCTGCACTGTGACAGTAATAGGACATGCTGCGTTTTTATTTTCATGTGACCGACAATCTCTTGAAAAATATGCAGCTGTGAATGAATCCATTAATAACAGTGGGTTCTATTCACTGTGTATACCGCGTGTAAAAAATCTGTGTGTCACATGCGGCGTATTTACTTATAATACACTGATAGCACATCACATGTTGTGCAAAGATAGATGAGATGGATAACTCTAGTTGTACAACATAGACTGATGCCCAAGATTCTGGTAGACCAACATTAAAGGTGCAACAATAACCTCACATTATCCATAAAAATGGTCGTTGTATTTGTTGTGGATTGGCCCGAACAGCGCCTATGGGCTCACATTTGTGCCGGAGGCTTCGTTCTGAGTCATCTGCGCAGATCTGGCACAAAGTTCTGAACAGAATAGTGCAGCATGCTGTGAAATTTTGTCTCGGATGCCACAGGGCAAGCCTGCTGGACCCCATTATAGAAAGAGGAGTCCATTAGGTGCCATTAGGGTCCAGCATTTGCTGGATCCGGCTCTTGTGTTTTTATGGTCATTTGGTTGCTGGGATGGAGCTGAACGATAGAACCCAACAGTACTGGTGTGAACCTAACCTTAAACAGCTTTGGTAAGTATTGCAGTATAGACTGCAACCTCGGTCTTATCATCTAACATCACTACCTAGTCTCAATAATGCCTTTTGGCTCAGTGATCTTGAAACGTTGCAGCCGGTATATTGTGGTAAGTGTTCTCAGAAGAGCGCAGATTGTTGTAACATCGGTGAGGCCAACCAATTCTATGTTAATGTCAAAAGTTTGAGGAGAAGATTTTCAACAGGAAGATATAAATGTGATGTCTACTCAATAATAACTTCCTTCTCCATCATATATGCTGCGGCCACACACTCCTGTCATCTATAAGTCTGAACATTAGTTCTTTAAATGACTATGGTATTATGTAATGCTTTAAGCCTTCCCATACCCCTACTGGTTAATCTTGGTTGCTTCATTGGTATCCAGTACTTCTCTCCCTGATTAGCAACTACTAATCCCTACTAAATCCTTCGATGTCTTAACTTCTGATGATTTTAGATGGGGACGCAGAGACAAGAAGCCTATTAATATAATCAGGAACATCTTGTTCAGGGTTATCAATTGTGTCTCTAAGTACAATACTTAGCGAATTGTAGTGATAAAAATGATTCACCGCTTGTTAAAGTAATGTATATAATAGAATGCAAGCAGATTTGCTGTTATTCTCAGAAATGTGGATAAGAGGAGGTAGATAATCTTTAAATCAATCTACAGTATTTCTGTGTATTTATGCTGAAGGCGGGGGACAATTATGGGTTTTTAAAAAGTAAAGCCACATGGTGGTACATTTGATGACAATATAATGGTTGGGAGGGGGGGGGTATCTTTAAGGGACAAATTCTATTAACTCTTGGAGCTCCATATATTCATGTTTGCTATTATATAGTATGACTGTGGTATCTTTAGTGTATAGTACACCACTCATAAGATATCTGAGCTGTACTGAGATTTTAAGGGGTGTTCCAGGACTTTTTTTAAATTGCTAATCTATTCATAGAATAGGAAATCAATATCAGATTGGTAAGGGTTTGACGCCCAGAACCCTTGCTGTTTGTTGGAGCCACTGGAACTAGCACAGCTCTATACAGTGGCCTGAAATGGTATTACAAGCTCAGTCACTTGAATGGATATTTTAGAGGGCCATCAGGATCCTCCTCTATGAACCATCATGGGAGCCACTCTGTATGAATGTCTCCCATTCTGGCAGACTTGATCTGTCCTTGGACTACATGGATGAACATTTATATGAGTGGCTTCCGTGGAATACTACGCTTCCATTGTCACAATTTTCCTAGGCAAAACCCTTCTCAGGGGTGTCAGAAGCAGGACCCCCAATCACCTTGGCAGCCACATTTTGAATGGGGTTGTCTTTGATGAGACAACTCTTTTAAGAACATACTGAAGGGAAGAAGTTTAATGAGCCACATTTTCTTGGCACCCCTATGTTTCTAAAGGGCGGCCTACATTTTCGGTGATCCCTGTCTTTTTTATGGGATGATGGTGAACGTTTCACAAAAAGTGTTGTGATGACATTCTGGATTTAGTTTGCATTGCTTGCATAGTTCTAATATATTCTTCAGCACTGTCTACAAGTTATTGGAAAAACTATTTGAATAGATTTCCCTTTTTGTACCTCAGTAAGAGTAGCAGACAACACTTCTAAGTGTATTATTAAAAAGCCTGCAGTGCTGTATGTGCTCTATATCTGCACTGGTAGGAAAAAGTACTGTGTAACATAAGAGAGATTTCCCTATGGACAGAGGTAATTGAAATAGTGGAAAGCTGTAGAAAAGCAATCGTATGCAAGACCAAAACATGACCACAATGTAAGAAGAAGATTAAATGAGGCGGCAGCAAATCCATTCACTGCAATAGAGCAAGACATTCCCAATCTTGGCTCTACCGCTCTGGGATGCGTCATATAACATTATATACGCTTCATTTTCTTAATTGACACATAAATGTTTTATTACCCAAACTTCACAATTCAGGGTTTAGAGGAGTATTTTTAGTTTCTGACCTAAAACCAAAACACGATCACAAAGTAATGATGCTGTCTATTCTCTTTCATATGTTATGAGAGAGTGTTTGTTCGAATCTAAGGCTGTTTTCACACCGGCGTTATCTCTGCTCCATTTTTGGAGAAGAGAAACTGAAATTAACTGTGTTATGTCTAGTGCAGGCCCTGATGGGATGGTTGGTGCAGGGCCTGACGGGATAGTGCATGGCTTGGTGCACGTCGTCTGTCTTTGTGACTCATTGTCACGCACTGACTCTCAGGTCTTGCTTTAGACATCTCAAAAATGTAACTAAAATGCCGGATGGTGTCATAAAAAGAACTTTACCCTATATGTGAGATATAGAGCATTTGGGTTAAGTCTCAATCTACAGCAACATTTTCCCACTTGGGTTGTTGAAGGCCTTCATTGAAGGATACATAGAATGCTTTTCCGAATTTGTATCAAACCAGTATGAAAAAGGTTAAAGTCCGGCTTTGAGGGTGATTTACCGTGAGCCAATTCAGTAAATCATGTTACACAAGGAAGAGTTACGCAAGAGATATTTAGCATCTGTAGACCTGGATTGCCCACGCAAAGCCTTATCAACAAATTATCTTGATTCCCCCTGTCCTACTTTCCGACAGCCATTCATGTAAGTGCAGATTCTCTTTCCTCCACTTTAATTTTCTAACCAGAAATAAAGATATCAAGTTACTGTATATCTTCAATAGTACAAAAGCTGATTGAAAAATTTAATCTACGAGTTCTCTGAATGGGCAATGAGATTTGGCTTAAATTTGCAAATAGACAAAATCTGTAGTCAAAATCTGACATTTAACAATGTATTTGCTGCCTGCATTAGTTCGACATTACCAAGGTGTAAATAGGGAGGTAATGTGGAAGCGAAAAAGGAAAATAAGTAGCAATCTTTTGCTCCATATGTTACACAGATGAAGACATAATGCAGGCGGCATAATAATCTAGCTGTATGGCTGCTAAAATCAGGAAGAACTACAGTAGATATGCTAATGGAGGTAGATAGGGGAAAGCATTTACTGTGCGCCAGCTGTTGATGTTAGGGCCATAGGTTTGTATATTGTAGAAATAGCAATTCGTAGATCTATACTTTTATAAGGACTGCCAGCTTTAGAAGATGGATTGCTATGACTAAGGGCTCCTTTATACGGGCGTATGCATTTTTGATTTGTGCGTGTATCAGTTCATTTTAATGTACTTTTTGTGCACGCAGGGCATGTTCATTTGCACACAGCAGACGAACACTGATTTAAATAGCTAGATGTATTCTTTTCTTCATTGAATTGCGCATTTGCACACCTCTCATAGACTTCTATGGGGACCATTGGTACGCAAGTGCGTACAAAAATAGAGCAGACCCTATTTTTTTGCATGCGTGGAAAATGTGCGTGCAAAAACGTAAAAATATCAATGGGTTATATACCCCACATTTATATCGCCTTCTTTGGACATTTGTATGTCTGGGGAAGATTCATCTGCAGATTTTAACCCAGAGGACACGTGTTTATTTAAGGACCTTTCACACTGGACTAATTTCGATGCACTGCAAGCCGCGACAAATTCCACATCAAAATCCAGAGACTATTTGAAGATTTTGATGCGGAACTAAAAATGGCTTAAAACCTGCCTGCAATTCTGCTGACAATCATGTTTGCAAAAGGGTGTAGTTTAAAATGTGACACTGTTTTCTTCTGCAGTTTCTACTTATCACTTTATATAGATAGTGCAGTCTAAGGGCTGAAAGACATGGGCTTGTATTTGTCCTGCTGTGATTCTTTGCATTAGTCATGAGAAGTGAGATTTTTTTGATCTGCATGAATTTGGAATTTTGACCCCTCATTGGATTCCAAGTCCGTTGAATGCACATAACCATGTGAGAGCAATCTTCGAGCGAACACTTACAGCACTGAGTGTTCCATTGAAGGCCAAACCAGCGAGAGACTCAGCAGTGAGGGCATCTTTGAAGACTGTACATTTGAGGAACCAATGAGCCTTAAGTGGGAGGACAAAATGTCCAACAAAAAGCAGGAGCCAACCAGTGTTTGGTTGAAGGCACACACAGAACAAGCGCACACCTCCCTGCAAAGTCGATGTCTAGTCGTTGAAGGACAACAAATACCTCTTTACACCAGACAATAATTAATCAACAAGTTATCTTAAGCCATCAGTCCAGCTTCACTGCTGGACCTCCAGATGAGACTTAGGCTGGATTTACTTGGGCTAGCGCAATTTTGGTCCGAGAAACTCAAAACTTTGTGATTACTACTGTTATTAGCTCAGATGATATTTGAATACTCTGAAAGTTCATAAAGGAAGCCAAAGGCAAGAACAGAATTGGCACAAATTAACGCAAATATACTGTAGAAGGAATAGATTGCATTACTTACGATCCAAGAACTTCCATAAATACAAAGGTTTCTCGTATGTTGTTAGTTTGTTTCTTCCAGATGCAAGCGTTCTCCTCCTCTTTGCGGCTCATTTTGTCTATAGTGGAGACGGTGAATTCTGTAAATGTAAGACGAGTTGATGTCAGAAGTACTACCAACAGCAAGAAACAAATAATATACCAATAAACTCTACGTTGTATAAAAATTCTTTGCTACCGGAACCTTCCACTGTGTGTATGTATGTATATATGTATTTTATTTCCTGTGCCTCTTGCTGAACAGTGAGGAGAGGGATCCCTGCTCAGTAACAGATCAAAAATGCACTGCTAGATTAAATTGGCAATACATATAATTGTCAGCAAGTGCCACTAATGCTGACAGGATCCAAAAACCTGAATGTGTATGGAGGCAATATAGTACTATGTCTGATACTTTGTTCTGCTAGAGGGAAAGGGAGCCAATCCCACCCCTAGAAGGACTATATATATCTACACGCACACACACACACACACACACACAACATACATATACATACTCATTGTCAGTAAAATTCCCTGAATCTAATGAAACTTTCTCTGTGTGATTGTGATGTTGATATAAGTAAGTGGATAAAAGGATAATTTATTATGGGAACCTGACTCTTGAAGAGAGGATCTAGAGCCCTGTTGTACCACCTCTAGCTTGGACATTAGATGTGACACGAGTGGACATGGAGGCTCTAGTACCCTGTTATACCACCTCTAGCTTTGATATAAGATGTGATACAGACATGGAGGCTCTAGTACCCTGCTGTACCACCTCTAGCTTGGATACAAGATGTGATACAGGTGGGCATGGATGCTCTAGTACCCTGTTGTACCACCTATAGCTTGGATATAAAATGTGATACAGGTGGGCATGGAGGCTCTAGTACCCTGTTGTACCGCCTCTAGCTTGGATACAAGATGTGATATGGGCGGGCATGGAGGCTCTAGTACCCTGTTGTACCGCCTCTAGCTTGGATATAAGATGTGAAACAGGTGGGCATGGAGGCTCTAGTACCCTGTTGTACTGCCACTAGCTTGGATATAAGATGTAATATGGGCGGGCATGGAGGCATATAGATGTGGCCTGTCTTTGAATGGACAATAATACAGTTGGAGCTGTTTGCACATGTCAGATGATCAAACGATCCTCTCTACTGGTGGTTTGTCCCTCACACATCCACTGGTCCCAACACCACCATGCCGAGTTTTGTAGCAAAACGACAACTCCTTTTAGAGGCTTGACTTTTTTTGTAATATATAAAAACTTTTGTATTGTACCATGCAAACTTGAGTATCTGGAAAGCACTTGAGGGAAATAGGAGATAAGTACCCCTAGCTGGTGGAGGCTGTGGGAAAATGCTCCTTTCATCCTACTTAGAAAATCCAAGCTTTATCTTCGAGACCTACAGCATATTATAAGTCTCTTTACAGAAAGCATGAGTACTTTTCATTCTAGCACATTTAGAGAGTTAGAAAAATTGAAAAATAGGGTAAGAATAAACCCTTTTATTGTGCTGAAATTGTGTCAAAATGAAGCGTATTTGACTGCAATGTGTGGGATTGCAAAAGATGATTAAAATAACATATACATGATATAATGGCAGGCTGCATTCTGCCATAACAATTTCTATATATTTAGCATTCAGCAGCCATGGTAATTTGTACTTAAAACAAAATTGACTTACCAACTGGGGAAAATGCAGCCAACTTGGCACTTGGCATTTTAGCTGCTGTAGGAGCCAGTCTGAAAGAAATAGAACAAACTGATTAGGACTTGATTGATAGGACTTTCTTATGGGAATAGTCTGAGCGGGACAGAAGTACACAGATGTGAGCTAAATGAGTGGGAAATAGGATTCAATGGAAAGAATATTAAATAAAAACAGACGACTGTAGTTCGGAGACACTGAATGCGATTTATTTGATCGACAATCTCATATGAGCATATAAAGGTCATGTGCATGCTCCCGTAATATGGACGGGTGTGCTTGCCCAACCATGACTCTACTGACCTGAACTCAGAGTATTATCGATCCCTATGGTACTCTGAGATGGGTCAGTAGACCCGCAATTAGGTCAGGACATTCATCTGTCTTATGGGCACATATATATGCTTGCAATATGCTCATGTGAAACTGGCCTAAAACTGTGAAGGGTAAGTTGATATTTAGAAATATATCACCAAGACACAATTATTAACGGTCTGTAACACACCAGTGTCAAGCAATGATAGCTATGCTGGATCTCTATAACTGCCATCAATACTACTAGATAGGCCTCTATTAACACCAATGGAACCACCAAACACGTGTTGAGTAGAATACTTTGCTGTTTCACCCCTGGTTTAACCCCATTTTCTCGTAAAGAATGATGTATCGTAGAAGTTGCTCTATTTTAATGGGGACAATCGCATTGACCATGCGTGGGTGGCCGTCATGGCTCTATCATTAATAACATCACTGAACAGTAACTTCATCTTTTTTGGGGGGATCCTTGATCTATAACAATAAATGAGTGACAAAATTATAACCACAAGGTTTCTTCTTTTTTGGGGTACCTAAAATAGGGATCACATGGAACAGATTATTGGGGGGGGGGGGGGGTGGAGGGCATAATATTTAGTCATTGTTCTATACTGAAATGAAACTTTATGTCTGCAAAGATCCAAACTGTCCAAATACCTCATAGGTTTTTTTGCTTTTTCAGGCTTTACACTGCAGTAACAATGACAACATGTGTGATCTAGATATAAATTACATATATTTGATATGCAGGTTGAGACACTTGCATGATAGGAAAGTCCCTGAAGTACAGTATATTTACATTACTTGTAGGGCAAAAAAAAGATATCTGTCCATCCAGTTCCAGTTGTCTTTAATGTTGATCCAGAGGAAGGCAGAAAACTCTTTGAGATACTATGGAAGCCAATATTCCTCATTTTCGGAAAAAAATGTCTTCCTGACTTTGATAATAGGAACCATTCCCTGTAACTGCCAGAGTGAGGGATGATAGAGGCGGCAATAGACAGGCAATTCAATTCCCACAACTAGTGTCTGCATGGTCAGCTGATTACACGTGTGACTTAACCCCTAAGGGTAGTTTTAGATGGACCAATTATCGTTCAAAAAATCGTTCAAACGAGCAAAAGTATGATAATCATTCAGTCTAAACATGTGCTAGCTACCGAATAATGAACCACAACTGTTCGCTCTTCACTCTGCAGGCATGAAAATGATCATTGGCTCGTTCACTTATCGTTGGGTTTAAGCAGCGCTCGTTCAGTTCTTCTCAGTCACTTATACAACAAATGTGAAAGACTGAATGATACTGATTACTGAACAATTCTTGTTTAAACGAGCCAACGATGTATCTGTCTAAACACGCTGCCTGAGAGCGAGCCAACTCTGACATTGTTCGTTCAAACGATAAGTCGGCAAGTCTAAAAGGGCCCTTAGTGATGAGCCTATAATTTTCATTGTGTCATTACAAGAGCCATAACTCATTGACAGCCGTAAGGTTTCCATCACGCCTTGGCATTTTACCAGACAGAATAGTGGAGCATATTGCGCTATTTTGTCCAGCTTTTTGTGTCCGATCTATGCTGGAGGCTCCGTACTGAGCCCTAATGGAGATGTTAACAGGTAATGTAATACTACTAATGTAAGCCTGTTGTGAAATAAAAAGGTTAAAGCAGAAGCGCATGTCTCAGAGCCGTATAACAAGCCCCAGGGGAGCTATAATGGCCGTTGTATTCATTGTCAGAGATGGAAATGACTATGGCTGAATACAATATAAAGAGACGTCAGGCGGGAGAAGAGCTCAGCTTTAGATTTTCAGTAAGTAATCTCTAAATTCACCCCACAGAAGATGTAACGGGAGTTTTCTGCATACAATGCCAGGAATAAAATCCTTGCCTTACATATATGGTGATTACCGCTAATAGAGGAAACCCTCCCATGTAACATACTGAAAGTCTCTTCTTAGTCGCCTCTTCTTTCTCTAAGAGATTTTTCACACGGGACGGAATTAGTCCACGTGGCCATTTCTGTGTCACAATGTTATCCTATGGGACTTGAATTTCGCACCTGTTAAAATCCGCACATCATTTACTCACAAACGGAAAGATTAAATTTCGCAACGGAAAAGCTTTCTGTCGCAAGATTAAGGACGTCTTGTGGAATTGTTGCTGCAGATTTCTAACATACAGCAAATGGAATTCCACAATTAAAGTCTACGGAAAAAAACCCACAATTCTGCAAGATGTCCCACAGAACACATTCTGTAGTTAAAGACCCCACGAAATTTGCCCTAGTTGAAAACAACACTGCCCCCAGCGGCCTGCTCCATGCCCTGGGAAAGGTCCCTACACATTGACAAGGCACCATCTGCTGCTACTTGTCTGTATCATGTGTGGCTCTATCAGCTTCAAGGAAGAATCACTGCTGACCACAACAAAATACGCTGTGGTATATTCCTCCATAAGGAAGAATCCCCACCAAAGTCTTCACAACTAACAAGAAAATTTTGACGCATGTTTGAAAATGCCTGAACTCTGCCAGCAACCCCGCGTCAAAATCTGCATTTCGACACGTGGGTTTTTGTGTATTTTTTTTATAGCAGAATACTCCGAAGTCTCTTGTGGGATATTCTGTTACCATGCCTGTGATATAGGAAACCATTGAAAGAAGAGGGAGGGACGCCATCATGACTTATGGATGGGGAATGTCAGTGGAGCGCATGCATCGACATTCTGTACAGCAGTTATTTGGTTAAAAAAAGCAAATAGAATTAGTAATTGTATATGGTCAATAATTAGTAACCATATACAACCACAAATTCTATTTTCTTTTTTAAACTAATAACTGCTGTACAGAATGTCGATGCATGCGCTCCACTAACACCCAAATTATAATTTGGGCTTAACCGTGTCCTGCAGTTCTCACCCTGCAGCTCTGGGAGAAACAGTATGAGTATGTATAGTATCTCCATGGTCTTCAATGTATGGCCTAACACGACACCAACACTCTACTACACTCTGCACGGTGACGACTCTACTACACACCAAGACAAGAATGTCTCTTACCTGACATATTAAAGCTAGATAGAGAAAACGGACAACTATCAGCCAATAATTCCAGACGTCCCGCAGTGTCCGATATATTTACACAAGCACAAAAGAAACAGCCACAACAATGATTCTGAGTATATATCAACTAGCATCATCGCCTCCGAGATGCAACGCGGTACAATAATATAAAATGACGAAGGCAGAACACATTAATAGCTCGGAAAACAGCATAAAATGGTAAAGACACGAAAGTTCATTTATAAAGAGAACTCCTACATGTTCACACGTTAATAGTGTGAACGCGTTGGACATGTCAGGAATAGTTCCTACAGGATGTAATCCAGAAGTCTACGGTCCTCCAGAAGAGATGCTTATTCTTCTAAAGGTGCGCCAGCTCCTCTGCGCTGCTGATCAGTTCCTCTCAATGAAATAACCAATAACTGTTGTCCTTACAAAGACCCATATATGATGAATGCAACCCGTAAGTCACCTCGTTCCATTCAGAAATAACATGTCACCATTTAATCATTAAGTATATTAACAGTGGCTCCTGTTCGCATTTTGTTATGGGCTGAACAAATTGTAGGGCTCGTTTAAAAATTGAAGCCCCTAAATCTATAAACCTTCCATTCACTTGGGTCTAAAAACAGCATTTTTTTACTTAAATAACTGGTTCTTTCCACTCCTATGCACTTTGATGGAGAGTCACCTGAGCATGCATGGCTACTTCTCCATCGAGAACTTCTTGAGATCGCTAGAAGTCTGAGGGACCCTTCACATGGGACAGAATATTCCTCAGCAGTGTTACAGAAAATGTCGTCCCCAAATTCGGCACCAAAATCCCCATGACTAGCTACTGATTTTGATGCAGAATTGCTGTTAGCACTATGGATTTTGTGCTGAATTTTCTGCAGGAGGATAAATTCTTGAAAGTTGATGTGAAATATTCCGTCCCATGTGAAAGGTTTCTTATTACTGGTCCAACTTTGATGATGCTTGACTTATAAAAGTATATTAAAGTATCTTCTGCTACTTCTTTAAATTAAAACACAAATTTTGTGAGAGTAGTTTGAAAGATACATTAGAGAAACTCTGACACCCTCAGAAGATAATTATGATTGTAATGATTTGTCATACAAGACAACCAATAATGAGCTCAATACACCCAAACAATTAGATAAATAATCAAGAGAAGCAATTCCGTAACATAGTTAGCTTTTCTATAATGATAACTAAGAGCTATAGTATCATGGAGGCATAAATTATACATCTGACTGGTTGATGTGCGGCAGAACAAACATGCCGAGTCCATCTACCTATTTTATGTAGATGGTCAAGAATATACAAAATTATTTACGAGTCACCCTTTGGTTTTTGAGACATTCTGCAAATCATGATATATATCAGGCAGCAAAATAGTCAATGGAAATAGACATAGACTACAAGCAGGTGAGGGGTATAAAACAATTCCTACCTGGAACTTGGAGACACGAGTTGCTCTTCTACTGCCCGAACACAATACTGACCTAATGTTCCTCAGGCAAGGCTTGCTGGAGAAGCTAATGAGAGGAGTGTCCTACAGGATTATGCCATGAAGCAGGGACCAGACAGACACGTGTGATCTTAACATACAAAGCTGTACAATGTAAATCTCCTTACTGTAGGTGTCCATCACCGTGTGCTGGGAGAGGACCAGAAGGTCAATGAATCCGACCTTATCTGGGCTGAGAGGCAGCGCTCTCGTTTCCGCTCTTTCGGCACAGTAGACGCTGCCTACATCTCTGCTTTGTGTAATCTGCCAGAGAACATAATTATAAGAGTGGAATATGAATTCCTATGTTGACCTTGTCATCACCATGGCAGCGATCATGGAATATAGGCATGTTGTTTCCAGAAATGTAGAAAAAAATTCTTACAGTCTGAAACGTAATGTCTCCATGCGTGGACAGAGGATGGAGGTGATACAACAGGTCAACTAGGACTTAGAAGAAACCGCATTCTCAGAATTTTTATTAATAAAGAGTGGAGGTCCCTGCTGGTTCTAGCAGCTTAAGGGACCTTTCACACGGGACGCAATTGTTCGCAGGATACAGCGCAAATTCAGATTTTGTTGCATTTTTAACTGCAGAATGCGTTCTATGGAACGTCTTGTAGAATTTATAGAATTTTTTTTACCACAGACTTTAATTGTGAACTTATATTGCCTATATGTATAGGACTTATTTCACAGGGGGGACTTGGATATCACCAATTCCCCCCAATTCCAGTCAACTGATAAAGGTTACTCAGAAGGTCATAGGAGTCTTTTCCAGTCATTTAATCTATATTATAAAAAATGTACAAATAAGGCCTCCTGCACACGGGCAGAAATTTCGCAGCGGGATTTCCCGTAGAATTTTCACCCGTGCCCGCTGCCATAGGATTGCATTAGATAATGCAATCCTATGCAGACAGCCGCGATTCGACCGCGTGAAAACTCGTGCGGCAAACAAATGCCGACATGTCCTTTTTCTGTGCGAGTCTCGCAGAGGCCTGCACAGAAACGTCACGGCTGACGCGTCGGCTCTGCACTGCACATGCGCGGCTGTGCGCCAGCCAGCGCATCGCAGTGCAGAGAGAGAAGACGCAGGACGGGTAAGTATAACGTCACTACCGGGGCACGGCTCTCATCCCACTGCGAGAATTATCACAGCGGGATCCGACCTGGGCGTGTGCAGGCGGCCTCAAGGATATACATACATATACAGAAAAAAAACAAACCAGTGACAATAAGGTAATTGCTCGGCAGCACTTTTCAGGGGTACAGGGGTAATGGTGACCCCCTTTTTCAAGCCAGGCAATGCAATAGCGCAGGGATTTTTTTCCCTATTCACTTTGTGATTGCTTCATATTCTTTGCCACTGAGATACTTCCACTGCTGCTCTCTCTGTGTTTTAACATCTAAGGGGATTATGTGCCTGTGAGGAGTATTGAAGGCTAACGTGGACCATAGGTGTGGAGCCATGTCATCCAAAGGGCTACATACCAGGTAAGTACACATATATATATCAGTATATTTACTGCATTTTTATTGCATATTCTCCTCCTTGGAGCGCAGACACTATTACATATAATCTCCTGTATGTTAGAAATATGCAAGAATAATTCTGCAAAAGGTCCTTAATTCCACAGCAGAAAGCTTTTCACTGCAGAATTTAATCTTTTGCTTTTGAAGTAAATACGCCCAGATTTTACAGGTGCAGAATTCAAGCCCCATAGGGATAACATTGTGACACAGAAATGTCCGTGCGGACTAATTCTGTCCCATCTAAAAGGTCCCTAATTAGATTAGACATTCACATGTTCTTCGGGCCCCGTCCAGCCTTTCCACCAGGGAGTAATGTCTGACATGCTGAATATGGCTCCATAGGTCTCCGTTTCAGCAGATTTCAGGCATTTTTACCAAGCAGAGTAGATTGTATAGCATTGTTGTAAAAAACAATTGTGTATAAACACCAAATACAAAAGAAAAAAAAATCTTTATTGGGCACAGATATCAAAAGCAATAAAAAAAAGAAATAAAGTGCCACAATAAACATCAGCCTTAGACGGGGCTTACACGGGTGGATTCCAATTGCGGAAACTGTGATTGACATCCGTGCGGAGGATCTGTGGCATAACACAGCCATTGAAAAGCATGAACTTTCGCTTTTGTATTCACACTCTTGGATATTGCGTATTCCGCGAGTGGAAGAACAGTCACAGCAAGCAGTTGTGTATGGGCTGCGAGTACGTATATCATCACTAAGCAACAGCGCGGGAAATACAGATCTTGAAAAAGAAAACTGTACTGTGCATAACCAACAGCAAGTTGCCGTCGTCATCCGCATTACAGAAAATTCTGGTACGTAGGGTCACTGGCAGGGCTCACAGCCGGAATCTGCAGCGGGCCTCCTGCAAACAGAATTTGTTCTGCACGTTAGCCGGGCCTTACAAAGGCCAGTTTTACGACTACTGCCTGGCAACTCTGTTTTGCTAAATACCACTGGCCACACCGAGTCCCTGCATATCGCTCCATTGGACATCTCGTTTTGATATTTTTTTCAGTGCATCTCAAAATGCATCTTGTGCTGGCATTTAACAAAGTTCTTCACTATTCACCATTTTCAAGTCGCCTATCCCTTTTATAGTTTTGCACAAAAATCCTAGTCTTTTGATCTTCTCCTCCGTGCACCTGGCACCAATATAGCCTGCTGGCTCTGTAGTGTTACTAGGATGGCACCTTTTGTGTTTAACCTTCTATGTTTTCTTCTACTCCAGATGCTCTGCCCACCCTTCCGAGTTTTCGGTTTATGTGTGTCACAGCAGCATTTTCGCCAGGCAGAGTAAACCATATATTGTAGTCAAAAAATACAATTGTGCAAAAATGCTTAACACAAAAAATATAAATTCTTTTGAACATAGAAAGATTAAAAGCAATTAAAAAAGAGAAAATGCCACAATAACCACCATCCTTACAGAGATGCATATACGATGGCTGCAACCCATACAGTTACTTTATTAAATTCATAAATAATATATAACCATTTAATCATGAAGTAAATTAACTGTATAAAGTGCAAGTGCAATAGAAAGTAGAAAAATCTGTGTTGTTATTGCTAGATGTTTAGTCATTCATGACCCTCAGTGACCCAAAAGGCGAACTGCCTCCATGTTTTTCGTTTTTCCACTGCTTTTTTCAGTTGTCTGATATCCATGCTAGTATCAGCTGTGACTGTATCAATCCACTGTGTTTTTTGGCAGCCAGGTCTTTTGCCACTGATCTGTCCAGATTTTATATATTTTTCTAGCAACTCTACTCGGATTGCATGGCCAACATCTGTGAGCCTGAGCCTGATCAACTTGTTCTTCATGAGCCTGAGGTCCGTCATCTTGTCCTCCAGTGAGCCTGACGCCCGTCATCTTGTTCTCCAGTGAGCCAGAGGCCCGTCATCTTTTCCTCCAGTGAGCCCGTGGCTCGTCATCTTGTCCTCCAGTGAGCCCAAGGCCCGTCATCTTGTCCTCCAGTGAGTCCGAGGCCCGTCATCTTTTCCTCCAGTGAGCCCGAGGCCCGTCATCTTGTCCTCCAGTGAGCCTGAGGCCCGTCATCTTGTCCTCCAGTGAGCCTGAGGCCCGTCATCTTGTCCTCCAGTGAGCCCGAGGCCCGTCATCTTGTCCTCCAGTGAGCCTGAGGCCCGTCATCTTGTCCTCCAGTGAGCCTGAGGCCCGTCATCTTGTCCTCCAGTGAGCCTGAGGCCCGTCATCTTGTCCTCCAGTGAGCCTGAGGCCCGTCATCTTGTCCTCCAGTAGATGAGGATAATGGAGACTCACAGGGCCCTTAGGGTTTCTTTAGAGTAGCCGATGCCACCACTCGCTTCTACTCTGAACCATAGTGTCACAAGCCGCAGCCTCCGTATTTGTCCCGTCTCCTCGCACAAGTCTCACAAACGGCATCCACTCCTGAACCTCTTGCTTGTCTCCAAAATACCACTCATGTCTCATGGGTGGATAGCCAGCTGGCACCTCTTGCAATGCCATCTAAAAAAGTCCAGAGAGTCCGTATCTCCACCACTCCTCATGTCAGACTCGCTTTGCTCCTACCATTGCGCACTCTGAAGAGACGCTGCCATGCTTGTCCTGGACTCTCCCTCTGTGAAGTACCTGACGTCACCCTCTTCTTTTAATGGATTGTTTTCTGATCACCTATAGTCTGGATTCTGGCCCGAAGTATTCAACTGTAGCTTTTCTGACCAAAGGATGCCGCTCCATAATAATCTTTCACTCTCAATTTCTTGCCTTTTGTACTGTTGACTTGTTCTTTTGCTTCCTCCAGTTTATTATAGACAAGATGTAACATTCATCTTTCCTCTTTTACAATCTGCTCTCTCACCTGAAGTTGCAATCTCTGTTGCCAACATCCCTTTATTCTTTTTCCTCGACTCCTTGCACAGGGTAACATTTAATTTGTACTTCCTATCCACCAAACTCTAACAACCTCCTGTCATCTCCAACTCAAAAAATGTCCATCATTCATCCTTTACTAGCACTTCAGACAACAAAAATCTAGTCCATGCACTTAACATATCCCAGGAAAATTATTGCTATACCTTGCTCTGGGACTTATGAACAGAAAAATTCCTCTACAGTCCATCTTAAACTCTCCTGTTTGACTTATTCACCCAATCCTTCATTGCCAATCATAAGTGTCAGTTCCTCCACCGCCTGCCAATTACATAGTGAATACAATCCAATATCCTAACCTTAATTTACAAAGCCCTGTTCAATTCTTTGTCAACCTAGATTTCTTCACTAATCTTTCAGCACCATCTGTCACACAACCTTCACTTTGCTAATAAATTTGTCAAAACACCTTCTCATACTATTGAATACAGGAATACTCTCCTTGCAGAAGAATTCAACTTAAAAAAAATCTCCTTGCACACCTGACAGACCTCTCTATTATCCTATATCACTCCCTGCTATCAACCCCTCTCCAACCCTTTGAACTTCACATTTACCCTTGTCTCTTGCCTTGTAGTTCCACCTTACACCCAACAATTTTTGCTGGAGGACAATGGAGAAAGTAGTAATTTCACAATTGTTCCTTAAGATTTATTTTTCGGGGTCACCGTGTTTTATAAATATTATCTTAACTTCATTCTATGGTTCACTACGATTACAACAACACCAAATTTATGGAGATTTTGTTATGTTTTACTACTTGTGCACAATACAACGAAAACATGGATACAAGATGTGATACGGGGAAAATGAAGGCTTTAGTACCCTGTTTGGCCCCCCCTAGCTTGCATACAAGGTGTGATACGGGCGGGAATAGATGCTCTAGCATCCTGTTGTATTGCCTCTAGCTTAGATACAAGATGTGATATGGGCAAGCATGAAGGCTCTGGTACTCTGTTGTACAGCCTATAGCTTGGATACAAGGTGTGATACAGGCAGGAATGGAGGCCCTAGTACCCTGTTGTACCATCTCTAGCTTGGATACAAAACATGATACGGGTGCGCATATAGGTTCTAGTACCCTGTTGTACTGCATCTAGCTTGGATACAAGATGTGATACGTACGGGTATGGAGACTCTTGTACCCTGTTGGGCTTCCACTAGCTTGGATAAAAGTGGTGATATGGGCAGACATGGCAGACATGGAGGCTCCTGTACCCTATTGTACTGTAGTACCAAAGTTTTCATGACCCCCAAGATGGCCTGCAAGTTTAGAATCATGGACCAGTTTCAAGACTTTGAGTTGAACAGAATCTGGAACATGCAGTCTGTTTTCCCGCATCCAAAACCCCTTTTTGAAAGAGAGATTCACATCCTTAGAAGGATGTTTCAGGTACGAGTCATTGCCATACCCTTCTTTGAATCTTGCTAAGAATTCTTGATTCAAGAATACCCAGGAAATTTTTGTAGGGCAGGATAGTACAGTCTGTGTTAGACATCTCCTCCGTTTCAGCAAAAATCCTGGACAAAGCATCTGCCTAACCATTTCTTGAACCAGGCTGATAGGAAATAATAAAATTGAACCTGGAGAAGTACAAGGCCCATAATTCTTGCCTTGCTGACAATCTCTTAGCTGTGCAAATAAATTCTAGGTTCTTATGATCAGTAAGAAATATTACAGAATGATTGGTTCCATCCAAAAGATGTCTCCATTCAGAGAAGGCAAACCTGATGGACAGAAGTTCCCGATTTCCAACATCATAGTTTCTTTCTGCAGGTGACAAAGTATGAGACAAAAACACACATGGATGCAGCTGCATTTTATCTCTGTCTCATTGAGCCAAGATAGCTCCAACAGCAGAGTCAGAGGAATCTACTTCAACAACAAATGGTAATTCAAGATTTGGATGGACCAGTACTGGGGCAGAATTGAAAAGAGTCTTTAAGTTTTTCAAAAGCAACCTGTGAGTTAAGGTTGTGCGGCTGGGACCTGTGGGTCTACAAGTTTCCATGTGCACACCTTAACAGGTGAGGTTTAATTTAGCTGACTGTCTGTGGTATGCTCCACCAGCCAATCCCCTCTTGTCTGCTGCATATATAAACCAACATCTCTTAGTAGTTGATACTGGTCATTTTAGTGCTTTATTCTGTGTTGAGCCCACTCAGAGTTGGTGTGTGTATGCTTGTCTCTGAAGTGCCCCTCTCTCCTTCCCTGAAGATGGTCTGAACACCTGTAGTCCTTGTCTGTATAATATGCAGGCCCCCTCTTCGCTTCCCTTTGATAGGTGTGGCTTTCAGACATATTATGTCTTGTGTGTGTGTCTGATGTGTGATACCTGACACTGTTCCCTATGTTAGCTCCGTGGCTGACTCTCTATTCCCCTGGTGTAAGTACACTTGGACTAGCTATGGTTTACCATCTGTATGCTTGTGAGTTCCCAGTGGGGTTATATGTTGTGTGCACAACCTGGCATGTTAGTGTGAACAGCAACGTGTTTTGTATGTCTGTGCAAGTGGCCAAATGTGCGCTCTATGTGAAGTCCTGTTCTGTGTTTAGTGTGTGTTTAGTGCACCTCTTCAGGTTCCTAATCAGGGATAGCCAGGTCCCAGATGAAGACAGTGGGGCTGTGCTTATTGGGACAATCACCCCGCTTTTAAGCAGTAGTGACCCACTTTCCCTAATTAGTGTCAGGGGTCCTTCCACTTTGCCTGGAGAGGTGTAGTTTGTAAGTGCAAATACTATATAAGTGTGTTTGCGGGTTTTAAATGAACATGCTTGCGTTTGTACTGAGGTGTGGTGCTTTAGTGCGCCTGAGTGGACATAACATAGTGCCTCTGAAAACCATGAATATGTTTTGGTTCTCTTTGTGATAGGTAGGATGATTTGAGAAAACTTTTATAGATCTTTTGTAAAAATTTGCAAATTCCATAAGGTGTTGAACATCTTTTCAATTTCTTGGAGTGGGCCAATTAATAGTAATTTTATTTAGTTTCCTGTAATCAATACATGGCCTCAAGGTTGAGTCTTAGTTCTCTACAAACAAGAGTGACCCAGGTGGTGATGAAGAAGGTTAAATGAAGCCTTTCTTTAAATTTCACAATTTTGCTGACAACCTTTAGAGTTTTGGGTAATGCCATCTGACGATTTTCGTACAGTACTAAGATGGGAAAGTAATGGTCTTCAATTCCCAGTTGATGGAAGGATTGTAAGTAGAAAACCAAGGGATTCCTAAAATAACTGGAAACTTGGGAGAAGAGATAAGATGGAAACAATATGTTTCATGGTGATCAGGCTTAAGAATGATTTCAAGTTTGATTGTCTCCTGAGTCACAGGCCCCCTAGACAACGGTGAGATTTGCCTATGGTCTTAGCACTGGTAAAGCCAATAGTTTTTTTGGAACTTGTTGGGACAGTAAACAGCATAATGTCCTAAGCCTCCACAATAGAGACATAGATTCTCAGTACAATGCCTTCCCTTCTCTGCTAAGGAAAGGGGTTTGCACATTACATCAATCTGCATTGGCTTGGTTATGGTTTCAGTTCTTTGCTAGGTGTTAAATGCTGGCTGACTGAAAGAATATGCAGGATGGTTCCCAAAAACCCGCAGCTTCTTCTTTTTTCATTCTGTGAGTCTCTGATCAATTCAAATACATAACCAAATAAAGTCCTCTAAATTGTCAGGGGTCTCCAATCTGGCAAGCTCATCCTTTACTGGCTCTGACAATCCTCGTCTGAATTGACTCTTCTGTGTGGCTAGGTTCCATGTGGTGTAGGTCACCCAGCGTTAAAATTCTGTTGTGTATTCGGCAACAGAGCGTTACCCTTGTTGCAGATTATGTAACTTACCATCTGCTGTGGCACAGCAATTTGGGTCATTAAAGACTTGATCCAAAGCGGTAGTAAAGGCATCAAGATTGTCGAGGAGGCTCATGTCAGTCTCCACATACGGTGAGCCCATGCAAGTGCTTCATCTGTAAGGAGGTTGACGATAAACAACACCTTCTTTCTGTCACTGGTAAAGGGAGCAGGTTGCTTCTGAAAATACATACGGCACTGGTTCAGAATTCCTTGATATTGGTGATGATCTCCACCAAATTTTGCTGGCAGAGGTATGCGGACATCTGAACCTAAATTGTGTACTTCCAGGAGTTGCTTCTCTAACCCGTCTATTTCTCTTTGCATTTCAGTATCTTTTCCCTGGTAGGTGGCATAACACTTTTGGAGCTCAATAACCTGTTTCCGCAAGGTGGCCACAATAGACTCAATATTTCGGGCATGATTATTTTGTATAGTTCACTTGCTGTTTGGAGCCTGGTGTTGTGACCCGAGCAGACAGAAGGCTTGGTCAGTAAAGCCAGAGGTCGGTAACAGTAGGTATCTGTCACAGTACAAAGGAGCAGACAAGTTGCATAGTCAGAGGAATAGCAGGGGTCGGTAACGGTAGGTATCAGTTCGGTGGCAGAGGAGCAGGCAGGTGGTAGAATTTGACAATGGCTGTGAGGCACAATAATCACGCAGGAAAGAAGTGTCAAATAATATAGATAGATACGAGATCGTTAGAGAGATAGATAGATATGACATTGATAGATAGATAGATAGATAGATAGTTAGAAGATAGATATGATAGATAGATAGATAGATAGATAGATAGATAGATAGATATGACATAGATAGATAGATAGATAGATAGATATGACATTGATAGGTAGATAGATAGATAGATAGAAGATAGATATGATAGATAGATAGATAGATAGATAGATAGATAGATATGACATAGATAGATAGATAGATAGATAGATAGATAGATAGATAGATAGATAGATATGACATTGATAGATAGATAGATATCTGCTATCTATCTATCTCATATCTATCTCTCTATCTTATATCTATCTATTCTATAAGTATATACATATACAGGTGTTTATACTTGGGGGATAGTTGGTAATCTGACATCTAGGTGTGTTGAGTCCAGTAATTAGTTTGTATTGTGCATAGTTAATCCATGAAGTTGATTGCTGTCCCGTGTGAGTCTTCTGATTACTTTCATACACGTGCATCCGGAACAAAGCAAGAAAGCTGCTTATAGGAAGTGGTAATGAGACTGAGATCTGTTCCTTGCTGACTCAGGTGTGATTGCTGTTTCCCTGTACATTCTAGTCTCGCCTGATCCCTGTCTAGGACACTTTCTACATGATCGCTCACCTGACCTTCATAGACTCTTATATTTACTTGAATGCAAATTTTCTCAGTAGAAATTTTACTAAAATGTTCACTACTAAGCTAAAAAAAAAGTATAAAACAGATTCCATATTTCTTATGTAGGGAAATTCTGTCGGCCAGCAAAGTTCTAAGAGCCAGGTTATATGAGTATATTCCTAAACTGCTGCGTGTATAATGCAGTGTTTTACCGCTGTGTGAGCCGGCGGTGTACAGGCATATCGCTGTGTAGGACAACGATTTTGCACCACGAATGACAGCGTATCTCACGAGCGCTGTCATGTGCAGTCTGGCTTGCTTTTTTAAAAGTTTCTGCTGTGTTGCTTGTTGTACAGCATTTATTATGCGCCCATAGAGAACCATAAGGCTCTATTGTGCATAATACATGGTAAAATAAAACATGCAGTGTTTTTTGACATGCGTATTATACGCAATAAAAGACGCTAGTGTGAGTGGGTCAATGAAAATCAGTGTCATTTCATTGACTCTATTCATCATATATTACACATGATTACATCGTGCGCGTAATATGCAATGAAATTACGCTTGTGTGAGCCTGCCCTAGGAATAAGCTGCTCTTGCAGCACCTGGTAGGTGCAGGTAATCACATCTTCAGGATTACTAGGCAAACAGAACTTATAGAAAAGGACATAAAATGTGCTAATGTTTACTAAACACAACAATAGAAACTAGCAGTTACCAGAAGCATGGAGGCTGCGTACGTCCTGTGATTGCTGAAGGGGAGCATTTAAAGGATGAATTCCTCCATGCGGTAGAACTCTAGGGTGACTATATTCTATATTGGGGCTCCATCTAAACAAATGGCCCCCCCTTCACACAGCCGTATGTGTTTTTGTGCGCAACACAGTGCAATGGATTTGCTCTATGAACGAGTCATTCTTGCACGCATGTCGGCGTATTTTACTGTACTTTTGGTGCTCGTAGGGCATGTTTTTTTGCGCACAGGACACTACCACACCCCAATTTAAATGGCTATTCAGTCTTATGAATTCCAAGTGTGTTCTTTTCTTTGTGGAATTTTGCAGCCTATGGCCGCATTGAGACGGGCGAAGCAGTTTTCTGCCAACCGCATCGCAGACAAAAAAAAATTTGCATCAATGAAGAATAGCCACGATAAAGTCCCAAGATTAGTTAGCGTTTTCTCATCCATTCACATGGGCATATCGCATGAAAAAAAACACTGCAGTGTGGAATTCTGTCGGTCGGCATAAATCCTCGGAATTACTTCTAATGCTTAAATAACGGCAGCCGTCTTCTTTTGCTAGCGCCAGACGCAGGTAAACTCCCCACACCCCCTCCCTTGTTTGTCAGCTCCCATAGGAGTGTATTGGAGCCTCCAGCATTTTTCATCAAAAGATAGGTCAAGACAATTGGCGATTTGACATTTTGATGCAGCAATTTTCATCCGCTCGAAAATTGCTCATGTGAATGAATGCATTGAAATCCAATGCTTCACATGGTCATGATTTTTGACATTTTATCACAGCTAAATAGCTGCATCAAAATGCTTGTGTGAATGAGGCCTATTGTGCAACCCGTTGTGCATTGTGTGCACCCCCATAGACTTTTAACCCCTTAGTGACGAAGCCTGTTTGCGCCTTAGTGACGGAGCCAAATTTTGGAAATATGACATGTGTCGTTCAACGTAGCATAACTTCGTAAAGGCTTTACATATCCAATGATTCTGACATTGTTTTTTCGCCACATGTTGTACTTCATTTTGGTTGTAAAAAGAGACCGATATAACTTGTGTATATTTATTAAAAGCGCCAAAATTGGGAAAATTTTGAATTTTTTTTTATTTTTTTCATATTTTCAACTGTAATATCTCAATATGTCCAAACATACTGTACAAATTTTTGATAATATATATATTTCCATCTGTTTACTTTATTCTGAATGCACATTTGAAAAACTTTTGTGTTTTTTTAACCATTTAGATGACGTACAAATTTAACATTACTTTTCAGCATTTTGAGGAACACTTTGTTTTCCTGCACCAAGCCAAGTTTGCAAAGGCTCATGAGTGTCAGAATAATAGATACACCCACAAATGACCCCATTTTAAAAACTACACCCCTTAATGTATCCACTGAGGGGTGTCATGAGTATTTTGACCCCACCGTTTTTTTTCAGGAATTAATTAAATTTAGAGGAGAAAAAATAAAATTTCATATTTTTGCAAATATGTCATTTTAAAGACATATGTTTTTCTTATAGTGCCCATGAAAATGAGGATTTACACCCCAAAATGGATACCCCTGTTTCTCCCGTGTTCAGAAACATACCCACTGTGGCCCTAATCTTATGTCTGAATGCACAACGGGGCCTAAAATGAAAGGCGTAGTCGGTGTCGTTCAGAACATAAATTTTGCTTGAAGGCATTTTAGGCCCCATAGCACTTTTGCAGAGCTCTTGAGCGGCCAAAACCATAGAGAACCCCCACAAATGACCCAATTTTGAAAACCAGACCCCTTAACGAATTTATCTAGGGGTGTACTACCTATTTTGACCCCACAGTTTTTGAATGAATTCTAGCAAAGGAAAAGGAAAAAATTGTGATTTTCGTTTTTTTGTCAATTATGTCATTTTAAAAACAGCTTTTTTTGTACAGCACACACATGAATGAAGACTTGCACCCCAAAATGGATACCCCTGTTTCTCCTGTGTTTAGAGACATACCCATTGTGGCCCTAATCTTATGTCTGGATGCACAACGGGGCCCAAAATGAAAGGAGTAGTTGGTGGTTTTCAGAACATAAATTTTCCTTGAAGGTGTTTTAGGCCCCATTGCACTTTTGTAGAGCTCTTGAGCGGCCAAAACCAAAGAGAACCCCCACAAGTGACCCCATTTTGAAAACTAGACCCCTTAACGAATTTATCTAGGGGTGTACTGCCCATTTTGACCCCACAGTTTTTTGATGAATTCAAGCAAAGCAAAGGGAAAGAAATGTGATTTTTGCTTTTTTGGCAATTCAATCATTTTAAAAACGGCTTTTTTTGTACAGCACGCACATGAATGAAGCCTTGCACCCCAAAATGGATACCCCTGTTTCTCCCGTGTTCAGATACATACCCATTGTGGCCCTAATCTAATGTCTGGATGCACAACGGGACCCAAAATGAAAAGAAGTAGTCGGTGGTTTTCAGAACATAAATTTTCCTTGAAGGCGTTTTAGGCCCCATTGCCCACTTGTAGAGCCCTTGAGCAGCCAAAACGACAGAGAACCCCAACAAATGATCCCATTTTGAAAACTAGACCCCTTAACGAATTTATTTAGGGGTGTACTGTGTATTTTTACCCTACAATTTTTGAATAAATATAAGCAAAGCAGTAGGAAAAAATTACAATTTTCATTTTTTTGGCAGTTGTATCAATTTAAAAACAGGTTTTTTTGTACAGCACACATAGGAATGAAGACTTTCACCCCAAAATGAATACCCCTGTTTGTCCCATGTTCAGAAACATACCCATTGTGGCCCTAATCTACTTAAAGGACACATGGCTAGGCCTATAATGGAAGGAGCACCCGTTGGATTTCAGGGTACAACGGAATAAATTCCAGGCCCCATCGCCCACTTATAGAGCCATTGAGCGTCTAAAACGATAAAGAACCCCCTCAAATGACCCCATTTTAAAAACTAGACCCCTTAGCGAATTCATCTAGGGGTGTATTGCGTATTTTGACCCCACAGTATTTGAATAAATCTAAGCAAAGCAGAAGGAAAAAATTACAATTTTCATTTTTTTGGCAATTTTGTCAATTTAAAAACTGTTTTTTTTGTACAGTGTACATAGGAATGAAGACGTTCACCCTAAAATGGATCCCCCCGTTTGTCCCGTGTTCAGAAACATTCCCATTGTGGCCCTAATCTTCTTACAGGGCCCATGGCAAGGCCTATAATGAAGGGAACACCCGTTGGATTTCAGGGCACAACTGAATAAATTCCAGGCCCCATTGCCCACTTGTATAGAATAAAAATTGACAGCTTAAAAAAATCCTCCCACCCCCACACACACTCCGCGCCCTTTTTGGCATTCCCCAAATCTTAGATAAAAGTAATATTGTGAACTGTGTAGGATTTCCGAAGATGGGTAATTACGGAGGCTGGTTGGAATGGGTACATGGGGCAATAAAACCGGGTATCCCCCTCCTCTCATGCTTTTTGGGGGTATTTCATGATCTTAGTAGCGGGTATGGGGTGTAAAAAGTGGCGCACTGTGAGTCTCCGTAAGCTTGATGAGGTACGGCGGTCTCACACAGAAGACGCTCAACAAGCTGCTCCTGGAACTGCAGGAAGGCGAGCGTTCCCGGGGCTTCTTGTAAATTACGTATTACAGGTAGCGGTCTGTATAACACGGGGCTCACACGGCCGTAGGTGGAATCCGCTTGCGGAGGCCCGCAGTGGATCCCAGTTGTGAGCCGGCCGTGACCCTGCATATGGCCGCGTAATGTACTGCGCATAACTGCGTACTCACACAGGCGGTCATGCACAGTACATTTCTTTTTTTGTTTGTATTTCCCGCACCGTCGCTTAGCGATGACGCGGGTACCCGCAGCCCATATACAATGTAGTTGCATATAGGCAGCGGGTATATCCGCGACCCTGGAGCACAATGGGCTCTATGTTGCGGATATCCTTGGTAAAATAGAACCTGCTGCGTTCTCTTTTCTGCGAGTGGATTACGCAATTCCGACCCTCTAATGTGAGCGGAATTGTGTAATCCAATGTGATTGATCTGTGTAATACCGTGGATCAGACGCATGCAGAATCCGTAATTCCTATCCGGTCATGTGAGACCGGCCAAAGGTAGATCGCTACCTTTTCATCACGTGACCGGGGACCGCTCAACGAGGCCACCCGTCACCGCTCCAGGCTCTCGGCGACCGTTGGTCGCTGGGAGCAAGAAGATTTTAAATTTCCTGGGATCCCCGACTCCTGCGCATGTGTCCGGTGTTTTGCCGGCGGTCGCATGCGCAGAATCCGGGAAAGTTTACGGAAGAAGATTGCGTCAGGGTGCAAATACGGAGGCCTCCGGTAAAAAGTTTCATCTCCTCTCACCGATCGCATCGGTGAGGGGAGATGAACCTTCACCTTTTTTTTAACTTTTATGTGATCGCCATTATCCATTGGATAACCGCGAACACGTGACCAGGAACTGCTCACCGCGGCTCTCCGTGAAATCTCCAGGCTCTTGGCTAAGTTTTGTAGCCAGGAGCAGGGAGATTTTAAATTACGCTTACAATCCACAGCTTTTGCGCATGCGCCCGCCACTTTGGCGACGGGCGCGTGCGCAGAAGCTGGGGTAAGGTCCGCGGATAAATTCGCGGGCCTTAGGTATGTCATTTCATCCTCCCTCACGGATATGATCTGTGGGGTGTGATGAGACGTAAGATTTTTTAACTTTTTTTTAACTTTTTTAAACTTTTTTTTAAACTTTTTACACTTTTTTAAAAACTTTTTTACACTTTTGTTTAACTTTACATGATCACTGCTATCCATTGGATAACAGTGATCATGTCTCCAGTGAAATCTCTCTGCTCCTGACTACACATGGCAGCCAGGAGCAGAGGGATTTTAAATTTCCCAGGGCTCGAGCCCCTCTGTGCACGCCCCCGATGATTGACATCGGGCACGCATGCGCAGACGGGGACTTCGGGTCCCGGGACATTGGGGAGGACTTAGGTGAGCATTTTCACCTCCCCTCATGGATCCATGAGGGGAGGTGAAACTGACACTTTTTAAAAACTTTTTAAAACTTTTTCGCGATCGCCGCTATCCAATGGATAGCGGCGATCGCGGGCCCAGGGACCGCTCCCCGTGGTCCCCGGTAACACCTCCTGGTTCCCGGCTACCTTCAGGAGCCGGGAGCCAGGAGATTTTACATTTGCCAGGGGTTCCCGGGCTTCTGCGCATGCGCCTGATGTCATCGTCTGGCGCGCATGCGCAGAAGGCCGGCGGCGGGTCCGGGAGGACCTGATCTCCGGGGGACACCGCGGACAAGCCGGGTCAGTATTTTCAGCTGCCCTGATGGATCCGATCCATCAGGGCAGCTGAATATCTAACTTTTTTCACTGTTTTATTTACTTTATTGCGATCGGCGCTATCCATTGGATAGCGCCAATCGCAATGCCCGGGGTGACTGCCCGCATCCTGGGATGACAGCTCCATGCTGTTGGCTACCTGCAGGCACCGACAGCATGGAGCTGTCACGTCCTCAGGCAAGTGGGCATTAATCCAAAGAGGATGCATAAAACTACGTCCTCTAGGTTTAAAGCCCACTTGCTGAGGACGTAGTTTCCTGATGGGGCCGTCGTTAAGGGGTTAAAGTAGAGCATACTGTGTCTTTCCACAGGCTCGTGCATAAAAAGGAAATGTGAACGAACCCATTGAAATCAATGGGTTCTATTTGCGGTGTCTCAGCGGAGGCAAGCCAGATGTGTGGGAGACCATGGGTAAAAACAAGATGGTGGTAACGGGTAGCTCTGTGATTCCTCCAGTCACCGGCTGCAAAAATGGCCTTGCTGGGTCGCATGCAGTGGAAACAGACATTAGTCTACCCAGAGTAAAATTCTAACAGTTTTGTTACGGGTGACACCAGTACCTTAGGGTTGTGAAATCCAACAGATGGTAATGAAAAAATTAAGACAAGTCCACAATAGTCTTGTTGCAAACTGAAGGCACACAGTTTACTAACAGTCCTTTTGAACAACTGGCACAACCAAAGCAATGCAGACTTTACATTAGCAGTATAGAATATCGTTGAATTTAGTACATTCAAGAACATCAGAACAGAATTTCCTTCAACACACTCTCTTTGTGTTTTAAGATTTCCTTTTAACAGGTGAGATGAGAATAGGGCTGGTCCCTCTGCACTGTCACAGCTCTGCAATTATGCACTGAGCCCACTGAGCAATTTCTGACAGGACTTGCGTGCACAAAAATGTACATGTACAATGTGCTCATTCGCAGGCAAATAAACCTTGTTTACCCCGCTAATACGTTATGTGTGTATGAAGTAACGTAAATGAGGCTTTGTTTGTGAGCATATTGGAACATCTTACAGTATTTTCTTTTGCACACAGGGCATATTCATTTGCGCACAGCAGGCGAACATGCCCTGATTTAAATGGCTATGTAGCTTGATTAGATTGACGCGATGTTTGGTAAAATGGTTGTAAATATTTTAAGAACTATATCGAGCCGAGGATTCGGCTTGAACGGTTCTCCATCAATGGCTTGGTCTTCCACGTTTTGGGGACATGGCAACAGTGAATTAGGTTGCAAGTTCAATCCCTGACTGGTTCAGGTAGCTGGCTCAAAGTTGAATCAGCCTTCCATCCTTCCGAGGTCGGTAAAATCAGTACCCAGCTTTCTGGGGGAATAAACAAATTACATGAAGGCACTGCAGAATATTATTTTATTATTTTATTTTTTATTACATGTCGAAATATTACACCCACTTAGTATAGTAAATGTTACTGTGGAGCCCTCTGTATATTTAGTATATCCAGTGGTAATATCTTGTATCCCTGGTATATTCTAAAGATTGGATCTACTACAGAGAGAGAATACAGTCACTAAGCTGTAGACCACTGTATACCTGCATGTAGCGGAGCTGAGTGTATATAGCTGTGTGTAGCAGTGCTAAGTGTATTTAGCTGCGTGTAGCAGTGCTGAGTGTGTATAGCTGTGTGTAGCAGAGCTGAGTGTGTGTAGCTGCATGTAACAGAGCTGAGTTATATACCTGAATTAGTAGAGCTGATTGTATGTACCTTCGTGTAGCAGAGCTGACTGTGTGTGGCTACGTGTAGCAGAGCTGTAGGTGTGTAGCTGCATGTAGCTGCATGTAGTAGAGCTGAGTGTATATACCTGTGTGTAGCAGGGCTGAGTGTGTGTACCTGCGTATAGCACTGCTGAGTGTGTGTACCTGCATGTAGCAGTGCTGAGTGGGTGTAGCTTTGTGTAGCAGAGCTGAGTGTGTGTAGCTGCATTTAGCATTGCTGACTGTGTGTGCCTGCGTGTATTAGAGCTGAGTGTGTGTAGCTGCATGTAGCAGCGCTAAGTGTATATAGCTGCATGTAGTAAAGCTGAGTGTATATACCTGTGTGTGGCAGTGCTAAGTGTATTTAGCTGCGTGTAGCAGTGCTGAGTGTGTACAGCTGTGTGTAGCAGAGCTGAGTGTGTATAGCTGTGTGTAGCAGAGCTGAGTGTGTGTAGCTGCATGTAGCAGAGCTGAGTTATATACCTGAATTAGTAGAGCTGATTGTATGTACCTGTGTGTAGCAGAGCTGAGTGTGTGTACTTGTGTGTAGCAGTGCTGTGTATAGCTGTATGTAGTAGTACTGAGTGTGTGTACCTGCGTGTAGCAGAGCTGACTGTGTGTGGCTACGTGTAGCAGAGCTGCGGGTGTGTAGCTGCATGTAGCAGTGCTGAGTGCATATACCTGTATGTAGTAGAGCTGAGTGTATATACCTGTGTGTAGTAGGGCTGAGTGTGTGTACCTGCGTGTAGCACTGCTGAGTGTGTGTACCTGCATGTAGCAGTGTTGAGTGGGTGTAGCTTTGTGTAGCAGAGCTGAGTGTGTGTAGCTGCATTTAGCATTGCTGACTGTGTGTGCCTGTGTGTATTAGAGTTGAGTGTGTGTAGCTGCATGTAGCAGCGCTAAGTGTATATAGCTGCATGTAGTAAAGCTGAGTGTATATACCTGCGTGTGGCAGAGCTGAGTGTGTGTACTTGCATGTGTATAGCTGCGTGTAGCAGAGCTGAATGTGTATAGCTGCATGTAGCAGTGCTGAGTGTGTGTTTCTGCATGTAGTAGAGCTGAGTGTGTGTAGCTGCATGTGGCAGTGCTGAGTGTATATAGCTGCATTTAGTAGAGCTGAGTGTATATACCTGTGTGTAGCAGAGCTGAGTGTGTGTACTTGCTTGTTTATAGCAGTGTGTAGCATAGCTGTGTGTGGCTGCATGTAGCAAAGCTGAGTGTGTGTAGCTGCATGTGGCAGTGCTGAGTGTATATAGCTGCATTTAGTAGAGCTGAGTGTATATACCTGTGTGTAGCAGAGCTGAGTGTGTGTACTTGCGTGTTTATAGCAGTGTGTAGCAGAGCTGAGTGTGTATACCTGCATGTAGCAGTGTTGAGTGTGTGTACCTGCGTGCAGTAGTGTTGAGTGTATGTACTTGCATGTAGCAGAGCTGAGTGTATACAGCTGCATGTAGCAGAGCTGAGTGTATATAGCTGCATGTAGTAGAGCTGAGTGTGTATATCAGAGCTGAGTATGTGTAGCATCATGTAGCAGAGCTGAGTGTGTGTAGCAGAGCTGAGTCCCTCCGTCTCCCTATCTTCCCTCTACTCCTCTTTCCTCCTTCTCACCCTGTTGCCCCCCTTCACCCTTACCCCTTCCCCCTCAGCGCTCACCTTCGTCACCAGCAATGCTTCACTGTCCCTAGTTGAGCTGCAGCTACACTTAACATAGGAATTTTGACCTGGCCTGACAGGCGACTCAACGTGTCATTTTATGGTGTTGGTGAGGATGTCACAATTCTAATGACACCAAAATCATCCACCAAAGGTCACGTAAAGTGTGGTGCAAAAAAAAGCCGGTAGGCTTTATTATATTAGATGAGGTCCAGATGAGTTATTTTTTTCACGGGATTGCACAGTGTGGTGCGCATTACACGAGCATTTGCGCATCCTCCATAGACGTCTATTGGCACCTTTAGGGCTTTTACCCACTAGCGTTTTTTTTTAACGCTGCGGTATCGCTGTGTTTTTTTCAATGGGACTTTCTAATGTTAAAATCGCATCGCACAAAAATCGCAAGTTTCGGCTTTTGCGATTTTTCAGCAATGCGATTTTCACAGCATTAAAAAAAACGCTAGTGGGTAGAAGCCCTTAGGCCTCATGTCCACGGGCAAAAGAAGTATTAAAATCCGCAGCGGATTTTAACTCTTCTCCTGCCCGCGGATCCGCATCCCATAGGGATGCATTGATCACCCGCGGGTAGATAAATACCCGCGGATGGTCAATAAAAGTGATTTTAAAAAAATGGAGCATGAAAAAATCTGGAACATGCTCCATTTTCGTGCTGGTCTCCGGCGGGGACGGCTCTCGCGGGCTTCTATTGAAGCCTATGAAAGCCGTCCGGATCCGCGGGAGACCAAAAACGGAATTTACTCACCTGCTCCGGATCTTTCCTTCGCTGCGGCTTCATCTGCTCTCCGTCGTGGCCGGATCTTTTTTCTTCGGGCCGGCGCATGCGCGGGGCACGCAACCGACATACCCTGCGCATCCGCCGGGCCGAAGAAAGAAGATCCGGCCACGACGCAGAGAAGATGAAGCCGCGGCGAAGGGAAGGTCCGGAGCGTGCGAGAGGTGAGTTAATTCTTATTTTTATGCCTTATGTCCGCGGGGCAGGAGGGACCCGCTACGGATTCTCCATGGCGGGCCTGATTTTCCCCGTGGACATGAGGCCTTAGTGTGCAAATACACACAAGATAGAGCAGGTCCTATTTTTTGCGTGTGCAAGAAATATGTGCGCAATATCAGCAAGTGTGTACGAAACCTTTGATATCAATGGTTTGTATTCTCTGCGTATTACGCCCATGTGAAGGAGCCTTTAAACGTGAAATTCCTTACAATGGTTTGTTACCTTTTTCCCACAATTCACTATTGTGTAATTTTAATAGTAGCTGCAGGCTGACGCACAAAGAACATTCCTAGCGAGGCGACGGACCGCTCATGTCTGATGCTTCCACCCACTGTAAGAAAATATAGATATATCTTTGTGAAGCTACCGTTGGGAGATAATTAGAGCGTTGCTGAAAGCTTGTCCGTGTGCACTTAGATGTGCTTTCCAGTGAACCCCTTTATCTCAGGATCTCAGTACAATATCTGTTTATCAGCTAACATCTTCACTCTGACATCCAGTCATCTGTCCTTCCTGGATGCATTATACCGCACAGATAAGAGAGCCTCCTTAACCCTTTCCTTACCACGATCCCCCTCCTATGTACTCGCAGACCGACACTTCCGTAGCTAAGGATGTATGAGCCAAGATTCTTAGCTTTAGGGATCCTTCTCACTGGTGTATTTGCACACGGTTTTGTATTTGCACTTGCAATATGCAGAGAATAGGGTGCATTGATGTTAATGGGATCGTCTACATTTTTGTGTTTTACACGTACATATCATGTGCACAAAAAGAAAAATCACAGCATGATCTACTTTTGTGCGCATCTGCACACCAAAAGTCCCCATAGAAGCCTATGGGGAGTGCACAAACATGTGCACAATGCATAAGCAGGTGCGTGAAAAACACCGTTATTAATTAGCCATGGCAATGGATGGGCCACTGCCTGCATGTTTGTTTACACAGCACTTGGGTGCACAAAAAGTACAGTAAATTACACCGACACAAGCGTATACACATAAGTGGAGCATGTGCAAAAACTTCATATGTCCGTGTGAAGGAACCCCTAAAATGAGACCATGACCAAAGCTCTATGAGAAACACAGCCTGAGGGCTTATTCACCAGCGCTCGGCCGATATACACTACCATCTGATGCATTGGATTCCAATGCATCAGAACACACATGGTATTCCCAGTCGGGCACTTTTACGCTGGGCAAGAAAGATAGCCCTGGAACTATCTTCCTGGCCGGACTATGGCCGCTGCCATATGGGAGCCAGTGACAGCTGCCGGTGAAGGGAGGTTTGAGGAAGTTCAGCAGTGTGACTGCTAAACTCCCTCCCCCTTCTCTCTTCCTCTCTCCTCCCCTCCGTCTGTTTGCAATGGGAGGGGTGGGACAGCTAAGCCCCTCCCCATCCCATTGCTGGCTGCGGACAAGAGGCGGGAGCTTATCTCCACCCCGCCCCTCCCCTCCCATTGCAAACAGCCGGAGGGGAGGAGAGCCGACAAGGGGGAGGGAAGGGGGAGACAGTTTAGCAGAGCTAATCTGTCTCCCTCCGCTCGACGTGCATCACATGGTAGCGTATATCAGCCTGCTGTGAAAACGCCGGCCGATATATGCTCGTTTAAATAAGTCCTGATATGAGTAAGGTGAACTGATAACAGCAAGTTTTAGCTGAAAATGTACTGTATGTTAATGCATTTTAAAAAAGTTACATGAATTCGGCCTTATTCACACGGGCTACAAAATAACGCGATTTTGTAGCGCTACAAAAACACATGTATGTGAAGCCCATGGTTTAGATGAAAGAACCCATTGGAAACCATGAGCTTCACATACATGCATTTATGTAGCTCTACAAAGTCATGCGATTTTGTAGCCCATGTGAATAACGCCGCAGGTTGACACAACGGTCAGCAGCCTGCCAAGACAACTGCAATCAGCAGGTTGTCTGCTTTCAAAAAAAATATAGGTTTCAGGGGTGCACTTACTTTTCAAGGTGTACATCTTCTATATTGTATAGATTTTCAGTTTAAGGCGTCCTTCACATGGGCGACAAAGTTGCGTTAATTTATCGCGTTGCGACTAGAGATGAGCGAGCACCAAAATGCTCGGGTGCTCGTTGCTCGAGTCGAACTTTTCGTAATGCTCGAGAGCTCGTTTCGAGTAACAAACCCCATTGAAGTCAATAGGGGACTCGATCATTTTTGTATGGTATGGGACCGATGCTCCGCATAGGTGATGACTTCTCAAACATCAGAAAACATCAGAAATTCATGGAAACACCACAGAAACGGATAGGGAACGGCAGGGGCAGCATGCATGGCTGCATCTGAGGCTCCCAGGTCCTACTATTAAGCCAAAATGGGGGCAAGAGCCTGGCGGTCACCCCCCCCTAACAATTTACTTCAGACAAACCCTCATTAGCAAGGCACACGCGCTGGCACATCTTAGATAAGCACCACACTACCTGCAACCAAGGACAATCACTGCCTGCGGGTGACACCACTGCCTCTTCTCCTGGGTTACATGCTGGCATTGCTGTCCAACCCTCCACACGACCCTGCGTCCACAGCGCACACAAAAGTTTCCCTGCGCAGCATTCAGCTGACCTCATGCCACACGCTCGCTTCATAGCCACACTACCCTCATGTCTATTTATGGGTGCGTACTGGATAAGGAGGAACCAGAGGCACACACTGCAGAGGGTTGACAGGGCTAGTCCAAGCCAGCCACAACTATAATGCACACGATGAGGAGTAGCCCTAAGAAGGACCATTGGGGATTCTTGAAGACAGGATCCTACACTAACACTATCCCTGTATAAGCAGCAGCACTTTCCCTAGCCTCTGCCAGCATGCGTCTGAGGCGAGCCGCGGGCGGGAGCAGTTTAAGTACTCGGCGGTCACCTGATCGGCCCAGCCACTCACTGCTGTTGGCGGGCAGAGGGCTGGCACGTCACAGCAGGAAGTGGTAATGCCTTCCCTGCATGTTTATTGGCTAGAAAATGGCGCTAAACATGCGGGGAAGGAAATGCAATTGACTCGAGTACCGCATGGTGTTCGTCTTGAGTAACGAGCATCTCAAGTACCCTAATACTCAAACGAGCATCAAGCTGGGACGAGTGTGCTCGCTCATCTTTAGTTGCAACAATGCTGCAATTCGCATGTATGTGAAGTCCATGCTTTCCTATGGATTAATTCACACATGCAATGTTTTGTAGCATGCGACATCCCGACACAAAAACCTTGCGGGTCCCACGATATGCACACGACTCATGAGGTTTTGTTTCCCTATATAGCCTTCCTCTCTGTTGCATTGCATCGCAAAAAAAAAAATTTTCATGCGGTGCGATGCAACTTTGACAGTAGGAAGTCCTGCTGTCAAAGCCATAATCTTAGCCGTGGCTGCAGGAAAAAATAAATAAAACAGTATACATCACCTTAGAAGCGCTGCCAGTCCGTCCGCATCTTCTCTCCGGTCCCCCGCACTAATCTCCTTCATCTCCTCTAGTCAGGGATTGAAAAATCCCCGCCTCCTGGAAGTGCTGCCTCTGACTGGCTGACGCTTAGCCAATCACAGACAGCGCTCGATGAACCAATCACAGCTGTTCATCGAGCGCTGGCTCTGATTGGCTAAGCGTCCGCCAATCACAGCTATCACTTCCAGGAGACGGGGATTTTTCAATCCCTTGCCAGAGGGAAAACGACCAGTGCTTGGAATCGGGAAGAAGCTGCAGCGGAGCCCCGGACAGCGCTTCTAAGGTGATGTATAATTATTTTTACATTTTATTTTCTGTAGTTAGGGTTTATTTTCAGGGTAGAGCTTATATTTCAAGCCCCGGAAATGCTTGCATGTGGTGCTACAAAGTTGCACGACTTTGTAGCACTACAAAATCATAGTATTGATGCAAGAAGACGATATCGCATGGACCAGTGATGTGATATCACTGCGATTTTCTTGCTGCGATGCTGTGTCGCCCGTATGTCCGCTGTAATAATCGTTCATTGGAAGGCATTAACTTCCACAACTTCGAGCAGACAGGTGGATGTGAATTACGATTTTTTCGAGCAGAAAAGAAATTGCAGCATGCTCTATTTTAGTGTGGATTCTGCACGGACAGGCTCCATTAATGACTATGGAAGCATTTAAATCGCAGTGCGTCCGCAGTATAATTTCGGGTCGGGAGAGATTTGTAGGCGGATAGTTTGCAGGTTGCTAAGAGACCAGATAGGAAAATAAATAAAACGAAGCAGGAATGCGGGGAAAGACAGTGCAGGACAGATCTTTTTCAGAGCTGCACACACCATTATCCACTGTAGTAGCAATGGTATTCGATATGGGATGGCTCATTGCTCTCAGCATCGGACACAACTCTTCAAAAAAAGTAGTCTACACCAGCCAAGCCTAGAGAGCTGTATCCCGTTCTGAAGGCATGGGTCTAAGAGTGAATGCAGCACAAGAGCGGAGGTTTAATTGCAGATGGCATTGTTGCTTCAATAAAATGGAGAGGCAGCGCTGTTAGAAAATACAATCTTCTGGCAGCTGTTTATGTGGAGCCAAGTCATTGTATTCTGTTGGATGATCAGCAGATCACTAAAGGGAAAGATTCTCTGACTGAGATAGCAGTTAGGATGGGAGTCAATTACCTTAAAGGAGATGTCCCGCGCCGAAACGTTTTTTTTTTTTTTTAAACCCCCCCCCCCGTTCGGCGCGAGACAACCCTGATGCAGGGGTTAAAAAAACCACCCGCACAGCGCTTACCTGAATCCCGGCGGTCCGGCGTCTTCATACTCACCTGCTGAAGATGGCCGCCGGGATCCTCTGTCTTCATGGACCGCAGGGCTTCTGTGCGGTCCATTGCCGATTCCAGCCTCCTGATTGGCTGGAATCGGCACGTGACGGGGCGGAGCTACACGGAGCTACACGGAGCCCCATAGAGAAGAGGAGAAGACCCGGACTGCGCAAGCGCGGCTAATTTGGCCATCGGAGGGCGAAAATTAGTCGGCACCATGGAGACGAGGACGCCAGCAACGGAGCAGGTAAGTATAAAACTTTTTATAGCTTCTGTATGGCTCATAATTAATGCACAATGTACATTACAAAGTGCATTAATATGGCCATACAGAAGTGTATAGACCCACTTGCTGCCTCGGGACAACCCCTTTAAGGCCACTCTCATACCAGCGTTTGTAAAATGCAGTATTTTTAATGCAGTGTTTTACTGTGTTTTTGTACACCTTTGCCTGCATTTTTACAGCATATTTTATATTATTCCATCTCCCTTATTTTCATATTACCCAGAGGAGCATGAATGGCCTTTTGAGTCTCCTCACTCACCGTCTAGGTGCTCTCCATAAGGGCTCAGTCACACGAGCGGAGGTACGCGCGCATCAGCGGCGATCAGCACGTATTTATGCACGGAAAAACGTCCACTCTGCAAGCGTCTGCACCTGTAAAAAAAAACAAACCATATAGGTGGCAATGGAGCTGGTCATGCGCATTATACGCGCGGATCGCCGCCAGTGTGACCGAGCCCTAAAGAGAAAAGATAGCATTTTGTGCAGTAACAGCGCAGGCAAAGCAAGCTGATGATATCATCACTTTTGTTTAACCTCCCAGTGGCATAGTGAGCTGTATTCATATTACATACTGTAGAACACTGTACGTGGCATTTTACCGTGATTTTACTTGTACTGCAATTCTGAAAAATAGAACATACAGCGTTCAATTTAGCACACATTAAAAATGCTGGACTACAACGCTCATCTGAGAAACCCCCTTGAAATGAATGAAAGTCTAGCACAGCGTTTTTAGCTCTGTTGAAAACGCTCACTAAAAGCTGTAAAAAAAAACACCTGTGTCAGAGTGGCCTTATGATAGACTCCTTGCTACAGACAGGTTGCACCTTACAAAGACAGGTAAGCATTAGGGATGAGCGAGTATACTTGCTAAAGCACTACTCGCTCGAGTAATGTGCTTTAGACGGGTATCTCCCTGCTCGTCCCGGAAGATTCGGGAGCCGCCACGGAGCGGGGGGGAACGGAGGGGAGATCTCTCTCTCCCTCTCTGCCGCCCGCTCTCCCCTGCTCCCCGCCGCAACTCACCTGTCAGCTGCGGCTGCTCCCGAATCTTCAGGGACGAGCAGGGAGATACTCGTCTAAAGCACATTACTCGAGCGAGTAGTGCTTTAACGAGGTCAAGCCAATTGCTTTCAGACAGATTACAAATGTAAGTAGAGGTTTTACTGCATTTGGCAGGTGCCTTGCTACACTCATCAGGAGAGCTATAAACTAGAACAATATGGGAAGAGTATATGGCTAATGAATACAATTGAGAACCTTGCTATTAGAAATGGAAAGAACTAAGACAAACAATTCAGAGGGAAAGTAGAAGAGTAAGAGACACCAATCACAAACTCCTGCATGGGAGCTAGTACAGCTGAGCGGAGCGGCCAGCATGGGGGCGGGGCAGTGCAGGAGATTTCTCTCCTTTCGCTCCCCTGCCCCTCTCCATTGACATACACAGCAGACATTAAACTGCACGAAGAGCAATGAGCTTCATTGCTCATCTTTTATGCAGCATAAACGATCAGCGATAAAGCTCATCGCTCAGCTTAAACAGCCACTGTTCAATAACGAACGGCTGCTGTGTATCTCAATGGAGAGGGGCGGGGAGCGAGAGGCGAGAAATCTCCTGCGCTGCCCCGCCCCCCTGCTGGCCGCTCCGTGAACAAGTAAAAATGCCACAATTTTGAGCTGCATTTTCTGAACGCAGGTGTGTGAGTGGCCTTATGGTGTGTTCATGTTTTTTGTTGTACTTTTGAACTACAATAAAGAAAAACACAGAAAAAAACCTGCAAGCAGTATTCAAAGACCACATATGTTTTTCAGAAACTGCATATACTAATAAATACTGCATGTGTTTTTAATGCATTTTTTAATTGTGTGTAAAGTTTGCAATTATATACAGTATATACAGGGAAATGTATAACTTATTCCAGCTATAGATAGAAATGAGAGAGAGAGATGAGAGAGATGAATGATAGATGAGAGGGAGGGAGAGAGGAGAGAGTGATGGCCCGAGCAGGACGCCCACCATTACGGGGAAGACCACGGGGAAACCAGGATGGTTTCACGGGTGGCTCTGCGATCTCTCCTGTCAGTGGCGCCAGCTTGGCCTAGCTGAGCCACCCAAAGTACATAAGCAGTGAAGAATGCGAATGTCATGTGATGCCAACACCCTTGCAAGGCTGCTATTCACACATCATGAAATAAAGAGTCCACAGTCCAATAATGAATTTTGCTGAAAAACACGGAGGTGCACGGTTGTACTTTTTACTCACAACTTGGCAGCTTTGAAGTAGTTACTGGTGGGAAAACAACAATTTTCTGTACAGATTCTTTACTGACTTCCACACCTTCAGAGCTTATTCACATGAGCGTATATCGGCTAGCATTTCATGGACGGCAAATTTACGCTACCATGGGATGCACGGCCCAGCATATATGCCATCAGACGGAGAGAAACAGCTTAGCTCTGCTAAGCTGTCTTCACCTTCCCTTCCCCCCCCGCCAGCTCACCTTCTCTCTCCTCCTCTCAGGCTGTTTGCAATGGGAGGGGACGAGACGGGGGTGGAGCTAAGCTCCCGCCACTTATCTACAGCCAGCTTAGCTCTACCCCTGCCCCTCCCATTGCAAACAGCCGGGGTAGGAAAGAGGAGGAGAGAAGGGGGAGGGAGTTTAGCATTCACGCTGCTAAACTCCCTCCCACCTCCCTTCTCCGGCCGCTGTCATTGGCTCCCATAGAAGTCTATGGCAGCGGCCGTAGTCAGGCCAGGAAGATAGTTCCAGGCCTATCTTTCTTGCCTGCCGTAAAAGCAGGAATACGCCCATGTTATCTGATACATTGGAATCCAATGCAACAGAGGGAAGCATATATCGGCTGGCCGTGAAAACGGCGGTCGATATACCCTTGTGTGAATAAGCCCTCACCGATACACTCTTACTAGGAGACACTCTTCCCTCCGAACTCAGTACGTCTTCAGTCCCAGTTATCTGATAGTCCGTCCGTGGGGTATCCGTCTGCGGGGTATGCGCTCCCGAATGATTATTAGCATTCACTCATATAATCAGTGCGATGGTGAGGGAACACTTAGTTATCCACTCGAGAATTGAATTCATTTAAGTTAGCTAACACTAGAGAAGAGAGAGAGGATTCAAAAAGGTCTAGACAAGCTTGAACAGTGGGTGGCGACTAACAGAATAGTATTTAACATGGAGAAATGCAAAGTATTACATCTGGGCAAGAAAAATGAAAAAAGCAGATACAGAATGGGAAGAAATGGGCTAAGCAGCACAAGTGAGAAAGACATGGGTATAGGAATAGATCACAGACTGAACATGAATCAACGGTTCTGGGCACCCCACTTTAAAAAAGACATCAACAAACTGGAACAAGTTCATAGAAGAGTCACCAGGATGGTGAGCGGTCTGCAAATCATGTCCTATGAGGAACGGTTAAAGGATCTGGGAATGTTTAGCTTGCAAAAAGAAGACTGAGAGGAGACTTAATAGCTGTCTATTAAGAGATGATAAATTTGATTTTGAAAAATGTTTAGATAACATGGGCCAGGCAAAGCGTGGCCGCAGAGAAAAAAATTCCTTTGCTGTGAAAACTGGATTTATCACATTTCAGCAAAATGTATCACTAGAACTCAAAGAATTAGAACAGTTCGACCATTCACCAAAACTTATTGTGCATGAGGCAATTCCATTATATCCTACAATTGTCAGAGACATTGTCCCGGTGGTTGCTGCTTTGCCACTAACCTAAGTTAGTGCAGAGAGGCTGTTCTCTAGACTTAAAATAATTTGATCAGATTTCAGGTCATCTATGAAGGAGGATCTGATGGCAGTACAGATGACGAGCACCAAAATGCTCGGGTGCTCGTTACTCGAGACGAAATTTTCGCAATGCTCGAGGGTTCGTTTCGAGTAACGAACCCCATTAAAGTCAATGGGCGACCGAGCATTTTTGTATATCGCCGATGCTCGCTAAGGTTTTCATTTGTGAAAATCTGGGCAATTCAAGAAAGTGATGGGAACAACACAGCAACGGATAGGGCAGGCGAGGGGCTACATGTTGGGCTGCATCTCAAGTTCCCTGGTCCCACTATTAAGCCACAATAGCAGCAAGAGTGGGCCCTCCCTCCTCCCAACAATTTTTACTTCTGAAAAACCCTCATTAGCAAGGCATACCTTAGCTAAGCACCACACTACCTCCAACAAAGCACAATCACTGCCTGCATGACACTCTGCTGCCACTTCTCCTGGGTTACATGCTGCCGAACCCCCCCACCCCGCATGACCCAGTGTCCACAGCGCACACCAAAGTGTCCCTGTGCAGCCTTCAGCTGCCCTCATGCCACACGCTGGCATCATAGCCACACCACCCTCATGTCTATTTATAAGTGCGTCTGCCATGAGGAGGAACCGCAGGCACACACTGCAGAGGGTTGGCATGGCCAGGCAGCGACCCTCTTTAAAAGGGGCTGGGCGATAGCCCACAATGCTGTACAGAAGCAATGAGAACTCCAATCCTGTGCCACCTCCGTCAGGAGCTGCAAACGTGGGCATAGCAATGGGGAACCCATGTGCCACACACTATTCATTCTGTCAAGGTGTCTGCATGCCCCAGTCAGACCGGGTTTTTTTTATAAATAGTCACAGGCAGTTACAACTTCGCAATGGGAATTCCGTGTGCACCCACAGCATGGGTGGCTCCCTGGAACGCACCGGCTGTACATAAATGTATCCCATTGCATTGCCCTGGACAGCAGAGCTAACGTCCGATTAAATGCAGGTGGGCTTCGGCCCACACTGCATGCCCCAGTCACACTGCGGTTTTTTATAAGTAGACACAGGCAGGTACAACTCCCTATTGTGAAGTCCCTGTGGACCCACAGCATGGGTGGCTCCCTGGAACCCACCGGTGGTACATAAATAAATCCCATTGCAGTGCCCAGCACAGCTGAGGTAACGTCAGGTTTAATGCAGGTGGGCTTCGGCCCACACTGCATGCCCCAGTCAGACTGGGGTTCTTTAGAAGTGGACACATGCAGTTACAACTCCGTGTGGACCGACAGCATAGGTGGGTCCCAGGAAGCCACCGGCGGTACATAAATATATCCCATTGCATTGCCCATCACAGCTGAGGTAACGTCCGATTAAATGCAGGTGGTCTTCGGCCCACACTGCATGCCCCAGTCTGACCGGGGTTTTTAATACATAGACACTGGCAGGTACAAATCCCTAATGTGAAGTCCCTGTGGACCCACAGCATGGGTGGCTCCCTGGAACCCATCGGCGGTAGATAAATGTATCCCATTGTAGTGCCCTGCTCAGCAGAGCTAACGTCACATACAATATAGGTGTGCTTTGGCCCACAGTGCATGCCCCAGTCAGACTGGTAATATGTACCTTAACAGTACCTTAACTGCGTTGGTGGGAATGTGGTGGCAACTGCGGACTTAGTAGCGCGGTTTTATTTAGTTGGTTTTCGGAATGTGGCCAGGATTAAGTGGACCCTGGCAGGGGGATGGTGGGGGGGCTCTCTTGTTGTGTCGGTAAAGGTGAAATTCTTGGACTGCCACCAGACGGACCAATGCAAAAGTATTTGCCAAGAATGTTTTCATTGTTGGAGGAGGAGGGGGATGTTTTTGAGGCACTACGTGTCCTCTCCACGTGTCCGTGGTTATATGCACCTTAACAGTAATCGCGTTGGTGGGAAATGGCCTCGCCACCATCATCTCTTTGGGAAGCCTCCGTTTCCACACCCCAGTGACATAGCTTTAGCAGCGGTATAGGTAGAGCCCAGAATTAGTAACATTTCAGCGGTAGCATTAGGGACAGGCCCCAGTAACATATCACTAGCAGCATTATAGGGGGAGCACAGTATTAGTTCCATTTCAGTAGTAGTAGTAGCAGTCCAGACAGGCCCCAGTAACAATTCCGAAGCAGCAGTATAGGGGGAGCACAGTATTAGTTCCATTTCAGTAGTAGTAGCAGTCAAGACAGGCCACAGTAACATTCCCGTTGCAGCAGTTTAGGGAGATAACAGTCTCTTTCACATTTCAGTAGTTGCTGTATAGACAAGGCCCCAGTTACATTTATGTTTATGTAGCAAAAGTGTAGGCTAACCCCACACTCCCTGCTATACCATGAGTGCAGGCGAAGCCCATAAAAATTACTAGGATTACACTGTAGGCGAGGGCCCAAAAAAATTGGTGTACCAACAGTACTAATGTGCCTCAGAAAAATTGCCCATGCCCAACCAAGAGGGCAGGTGAAACCCATTAATCCCTTCGGTTAATGTGGCTTAATTTGTAACTAGGCCTGTAGGCAGCCCAGTTAAAATAAAAATTGGTTCAGGTGCAAGTTTCAACGCTTTATTGAATTGAGAATTGAAACGTATAAACATTGTTTACAAAAGTTATATGACTGAGCCTTGTAGGCCTAAGAAAAATTGCCCGTTTGGCGTGATTACGTGAGGTTTCAGGAGGAGGAGCAGGAGGAGGAGGATGAATATAATACACAGATTGATAAAGCTAAAAGGTCCACGTTTTTTATGGTGATAGAGAACGATGCTTCCATCCGTGGGTGCAGCCTACGTATTGTTTAGGTACCGCTGCTGTCCGCTGGTGGAGAAGAGAACTCTGGGGAAATCCAGGCTTTGTTCATCTTTATGATTGTAAGCCTGTCGGTTGACAGGCGGGTACGCTTATCCGTGATGATTCCCCCAGCCGCACTAAACACCCTCTCTGACAAGACGCTAGCCGCAGGACAAGCAAGCACCTTCAGGGCATACAGCGCGAGTTCAGGCCACGTGTCCAGCTTCGACACCCAGTAGTTGTAGGGGGCAGAGGCGTCACGGAGGACGGTCGTGCGATCGGCTACGTACTCCCTCACCATCCTTTAACAGTGCTCCCGCCGAGTCAGCCTTGACTGGGGAGCGGTGACACAGTCTTGCTGGGGAGCCATAAAGCTGTCAAAGGCCTTGGACAGTGTTCCCCTGCCTGTGCTGTACATGCTGCCTGATCTCCGCGCCTCCCCTGCTACCTGGCCCTCGGAACTGCGCCTTCTGCCACTAGCGCTGTCGGATGGGAATTTTGCGACCAGTTTGTCTGCCAGGGTCCTGTGGTATAGCATCACCCTCGAACCCCTTTCCTCTTCGGGTATGAGAGTGGAAAGGTTCTCCTTATACCGTGGGTCGAGCAGTGTGTACACCCAGTAATCCGTAGTGGCCAGAATGCGTGTAACGCGAGGGTCACGAGAAAGGCATCCTAACATGAAGTCAGCCATGTGTGCCAGGGTACCTGTACGCAACACATGGCTGTCCTCACTCGGAAGATCACTTTCAGAATCCTCCTCCTCAGGCCATACATGCTGAAAGGATGACAGGCAAGCAGCATGGGTACCCTCAGCAGTGGGCCAAGCTGTCTCTTCCCCCTCCTCCTCATGCTCCTCCCCCTCCTCCTCCTCAACGCGCTGAGATATAGACATGAGGGTGCTCTGACTATCCAGCGCCATACTGTCTTCCCCCGCCTCCGTTTCTGAGCGCAAAGCGTCTGCCTTTATGCTTTGCAGGGAACTTCGCAAGAGGCATAGCAGAGGAATGGTGACGCTAATGATTGCAGCATCACCACTCACCATCTGGGTAGACTCCTCAAAGTTTCCAAGGACCTGGCAGATGTCTGCCAACCAGGCCCACTCTTCTGTAAAGAATTGAGGAGGCTGACTCCCACTACGCCGCCCATGTTGGAGTTGGTATTCCACTATAGCTCTACGCTGCTCATAGAGCCTGGCCAACATGTGGAGCGTAGAGTTCCACCGTGTGGGTACGTCGCACAGCAGTTGGTGCACTGGCAGATTAAATCGATGTTGCAGGGTGCGCAGGGTGGCAGCGTCCGTCTCGGACTTGCGGAAATGTGCGCTGAGCCCGCGCACCTTTCCGAGCAGGTCTGACAAGCATGGGTAGCTTTTCAGAAAGCGCTGAACCACCAAATTAAAGACGTGGGCCAGGCATGGCACATGCGTGAGGCTGCCGAGCTGCAGAGCTGCCACCAGGTTACGGCCGTTGTCACACACGACCATGCCCGGTTGGAGGCTCAGCGGCGAAAGCCAGCGGTCGGTCTGCTCTGTCAGACCCTGCAGCAGTTCGTGGGCCGTGTGCCTCTTCCCTCCTAAGCTGAGTAGTTTCAGCACGGCCTGCTGCCACGCCGCGCGACACAGACTGCTGGCGACGTGCTGCTGCTGACACATCTTGATTGCGAGACAGAGGTTGCGTAGGAGGAGGAGGAGGAGGAGGGTGGTTTAGTGGAGGAAGCATACACCGCCGCAGATACCAGCACCGAGCTGGGACCCTAATTCTGGGGGTGGGTAGGACGTGAGCGGTCCCAGGCTCTGACTCGGTCCCAGCCTCCACTAAATTCACCCAATGTGCCGTCAGGGAGATATAGTGGCCCTGCCTGCCTGTGCTTGTCCATGTGTCCGTTGTTAAGTGGACCTTGGCAGTAACCGCGTTGGTGAGGGCGCGTACAATGTTGCGGGAGACGTGGTCGTGCAGGGCTGGGACGGCACATCGGGAAAAGTAGTGGCGACTGGGAACCGAGTAGCGCGGGGCCGCCGCCATCATGTTTTTGAAAGCCTCCGTTTACACAAGCCTATACAGCAGCATCTCCAGGCTGATCAATTTGGCTATGTGCACGTTTATCGCTTGAGCGTTCGGGTGCGTGGCTGCGTACTTGCGCTTACGCTCAAACACTTGCGCTAGCGATGGCTGGACGGTGCGCTGAGAGACATTGCTGGATAGGGCCGAGGACAGCGGAGGTGAGCGTGTGGGTGCAGACTGGGAGACGGTCGTGCCTGTGTCCTGAGAGGGGGGTTGGATCTCAGTGGCAGGTTGGGGCACAGGGGGAGAGGCAGTGGTGCAATCCGGAGGCAGTGAACGGCCATCATATGTCTGCACATGCTGGTGGTGGTGAGGCTGGTGGTGGTGGCTCCACGGCTGATCTTGGAGTGACAAACCTTGCACACCACAGTTCGTCGGTCGTCTGCACTCTCAGTGAAAAACTGCCACACCTTTGAGCACCTCGGCTTCTGCAGGGTGGCATGGCGCGAGGGGGCGCTTTGGGAAACAGTTGGTGGATTATTTGGCCCTGCCTCTACCCCTGGCCACCGCACTGCCTCTTCCAACCTGCCCTGCTGCTGCACTTGCCTCCCCCTCTGAAGACCTGTCCTCAGTAGGCTTAGCAAACCAGGTGGGGTCAGTCACCTCATCGTCCTGCTGCTTTTCCTCCGAATCCTCTGTGCGCTCCTTCCTCGGACTTACTGCAATTACTACTACCTGAGTGATAGACAACTGTGTCTCATCGTCGTCGTACTCCTCACCCACTGAAAGCTCTTGAGACAGTTGCCGGAAGTCCCCAGCCTCATCCCCTGGACCCTGGGAACTTTCCAAAGGTTGGGCATCAGGCACGACAAACTCCTTCGGTGGGAGAGGAACCATTGCTGCCCATTCTGGGCAGGGGCCCGAGAACAGTTCCTGGGAGTCTGCCTGCTCCTCAGAATGTGTCATTGTAATGGAGTGAGGAGGCTGGGAGGAAGGAGGAGCAGCAGCCAGAGATTCAGAGTTGCAGCAGTGGACAGCGTAGAACTCTGGGTGGTCGATAGATTGCTGGATGCACTTTCTGCCATCCACGACAGGACCTGCTCACACTGCTCATTTTCTAATAAAGGTCTACCGCGTGGACCCATTAATTGTGAGATTAATCTGGGGACGCCAGAAACGTGCCTCTCTCCTAATCCCGCAGCAGTCGGCTGCAATACACCTGGATCAGGAGCTCGGCCTGTGCCCACACCCTGACTTGGGCCTCCGCGTCCTCGCCCGCGTCCACGTCCTCTAGGCCTACCCCTACCCCTCAGCATGGTGTATTACCAGTAGTGCAGAAAAAGAAAGCTGTAATTAAATGTGCCGCTTATTGGCCTGTGGTTGGAGGGTAACTTCGCTTACGGAATGCACAGCAGAGCCAGGAAAGAATTTTGCGTAAGCCTGTAGTGAGATGTAGGTGCGTATGACTGAGCTAGTGGAATTCACAGCGCAGAAGCAGTCAAGTGTCCAAAGGCCACTAGTAGGCCTTAAGTATTTTGCTTCTATTTTTTTAAAGGCTGAGCTGAGACAGCAGACAGATATTGTAGGCAGCGTATATATGGATACTGTTTCCCTCTGGACGGGATGACGGCGGTGATGTAACGGGCAACGCAGAGCCAGGAAACAATTTTGCGCAAGCCTGCTGTAACACTTAGCTGCGTAATAATTAGGACTACTACCCCCAGCAGAGACGCAGTACACTCAAGACGGTCACAGGCAGCCCAAAGATAGTATTTTTCCCAAATTTGTTTGAAAAAGCCCACTGCCTATATAGACAGTGTATCTCTTTCACCTTTCCCACTGTCCCTGCCTCACCACTACTGGCCCTATACCATGTAAAATTACTGCAGACTGTTTCCCTCTGGACGGGATGACGGCGGTGATGTAACGGGCAACGCAGAGCCAGGAAACAATTTTGCGCAAGCCTGCTGTAACACTTAGCTGCGTAATAATTAGGACTACTACCCCCAGCAGAGACGCAGTACACTCAAGACGGTCACAGGCAGCCCAAAGATAGTATTTTTCCCAAATTTGTTTGAAAAAGCCCACTGCCTATATAGACAGTATATCTCTTTCACCTTTCCCACTGTCACTGCCTCACCAGTACTGGCCCTATACTCTGTACAATGACTGCAGACTGAGGACGCAATGCTCTGCACGCCCGATATACAAAAAAAAAAAATTGTGCAACACTGCTCACAGCAGCCTCAACAGTACTGCACACGGTCAGATGTGGCCCTAAGAAGGACCGTTGGGGTTCTTCAAGCCTAAAATAACTCCTAACGCTCTCCCTATAGCAGCAGCAGCAGCATCAGCAGCACTGTCCCTGATCTCTGTCAGAATGCATCTGTGGCGAGCCGCGGGCGGGGCAGATTTTTATACTCTGGTGACACCTGATCTCCCCAGCCACTCACTGCAGGGGGGTGGTATAGGGCTTGAACGTCGCAGGGGGAAGTTGTAATGCCTTCCCTGTCTTTCTATTGGCCAGAAAAGCGCGCTAATGTCTCAGAGATGAAAGTGAAAGTAACTCGAACATCGCGTGGTGCTTGCCTCTAGTAACCAGCATCTCGAACACGCTAATACTCGAACGAGCATCAAGCTCGGACGAGTACGTTCGCTCATCTCTAGATGGCAGCGATACTATTTTGGAGAACAAATTCATAGATGGCATAAATAATGTTTACTGTGTTTTTATGTTGAAAACGTTTTTCCCACTTATGAAACACATTGTATATGTTGAATTTAGTAAAGTTTGGTGTTCTGAAATTGCATTCCAATAAATATATTTTATGTTCTATCTAAATAGCTTGATTATTTTATCATAATGGCGATGAAAACTCTGATGTTACCATTTTCAAAAAAATAATTTATCATTTAAAAAACATGAGTCATATATGAAGAAGTCAGGAGTCAGAGCTGGAGTCTGGGAAAATTGAGGGGTCAGAGGTTTGGCTTACCAACTTCACAGCCCTGGTTGCCTGTCCACCTTAGAATTAAAAGAGATTATCTGCATTTTAAATACTGCTATCCTATCCTCAGGATAGGCCATCAATATCTGATCAGTGAAAATCTGCCACCTGGGATCCCCAACAATCAGCTAATAGAAGAGGCTGCAGAAGAAGAAAGATACTATGAGGGAAAGCCTGTGTGAGGCGAGGCATGAAAGGATATGAGACACACCCTATGCTGGTAAAGAACTGATGGTATATGTACTGTTTGTGCTGGGGACGCGGCGGGTGCTGCCCCGCGCTGTGTTCCTCTCTCCATGGCAACCAGACGCGTCCAGAGTTTCCGCTTGTCCTGCAGGGCTGGGGGTGAATTCCCCAGCATCTCAGTAATCCTGCTGTGGCTGTCAGGCTCCCTGCCCCAATCAGCTGCTGGGGCGGGAGCTCTGACAGCTTTTAAACTTTTGTGTGTCTTGCTACATTGCCAGTGTTAGACTCGGACTGTCTGACTCTCCGCTGTGTTTGTTTGTCTTAGTGTTTTGTCTGTACCTGTCCCCATGCCCCACTTCCCTAGCCAGTGTAGGGTCCGTCGCCCAGTTGTCACCCTGGGGGTTAGCCCAGGTGGGCAAGTAGGTAGGGGTTGTGGGTAGGACTAGGGATTACACCCTACCCGGACTCAGTCCCTGGCAGGCGCAGGGAGACACCTCTGGTTTCCCTGTGTTTAATATGGCGGAGAAGGAGAGTCGCATGGGATGAGTGAGTGAGTCCCAGCAACAGAGAGAGAGAGCAACCCCAGTTTACTAAAACAGGTACCTATTCAGAACACAGGCGTTTTTCCTGTGTGGCCGTCAGCTTTTAGGATCACCGCGCAGAGGTACTTACTTGTGACACCCACGCGGATGCTGCGCGGGGTGTATCTAGTATAAGCCGTCTTTTTGAGTAATTTGTCTGCCAGAGTATATGCGGAGTGAACCTTACCCCTTTTCCTTCTCCACAGTGCTCCCAATTCCAGGACTGGTGACATATAGATAACGTGGACTATAGGGCCGTATTGTTCCTGTGTATCCTCCCTACCTCTGAGCTTTAGCCTGTAACTGCTACAAATGAATTATACCTGTAATTACCTGTTATACAAAGTTTATTCGAGTAAAGTTATACTGGACTTAAACCGTTCCTAAGGACCCAAGATACTACACGTAAGTCTCCGTGTTATTTACTCCGCCGCATTGATAAACAGTGTGTGGGAACAGTGGCGTCATGAGTGATATCTACTACAACCCCCCCTCATCCCCTTTATTGGCACTCCCAGCCGAAGGAGTGTTGAAGCTTGGCCGGCAATCTGCACTGGCCTTGGCAGCCTGTCATCCCTCCAGGACCAGAGCATGGTAAGTGCCACCGTGACATGTCAGCACTTAACACTCCCAGCTCTTCACATTAGTCAGGTGCCCTCTGGGGTGTTGCAGGTGACTGATTCCCTGATGTCATATTCTATTTAAATCTGTTGAAAGCTTATTTTATTACCTTTTACATATGTTCCTAAATTATTACCTGAATTCATTCCTGTTCTAGTATTATCAACACCTCCACTTCTTGCCTGGTTCCAACACTAGATCATGGTATAAAACCTCCTCCACCCTCTCGAATGTTAGAGACATATTTGGAGGGGGCAAGCTGACTGTCTGATTTTAGTACCCAGGCTAGCCTCCTCTGTCATGGCTGATGCATAGGGCTGTTGTGCTACTACCACTAGGTGAATCCTAACTGATATTTAAGATAACTCAATCCACCAAGTAGGTTTCTTGGCACATGGGATATGGCCCTGAAGAGATGGTAGACTGACTGTGGACAGAAAGGTCCAGTCCTTTACTGTGCTTGCAAGCCATCCAGTAGTGGTGATGATGTGCCATGATGATGACTTAGAGACAGACCTGAGTGAGGCCTCATGTCGAGGCAAAAGATTGGAAGCAGCCCAAGCTATAAGGTACAGGAGGTAGTGTGTAGAAGAAGTGTGTATAAATGGATAGAGAAGTTCAAGGAAGGTTGCACAAGTGTCAGCCCTGAAGAAGGAGACAAACGCATGTCCACATCCATGACGGATGACAATATTGACTGTGTATGTGAACGGATTCTGTTGGATAGATGAGTGACTGTGGATTTTGTTGCAAATCATTTACAAATCAGCCATGACTGTGCCTACGCAACAATCCACGACAGACTTGGGTTTTGAAAAGTTTGTGCAAGATGGGTACCGAAACAAAACTGTGTTAAAGCATCCTCCTTATAATCCTGATCTTGACCCATTGGACTATCATCTGTTTGGTCCATTCGTGTCTGATGAAGAGGTGAAGACAACGGTAAATTTGTGGCTCACTGCTCAGCCTAACACATTTTAAATGAGGGAATGCAAAAGTCTGTTGATAGATGGACAAAGTGTATTGAAAAGCAGGGAGATTATGATAAAAAATAATGTGTTTGTCTATTCTGAAACCTGATTAACATAATTTCTACAGCCAGAGTGCGGATAATTTTTAACTCACCCTTGTATAATAAGTAGATGTATAATAGAAAAGATTGTTTCTCTGCACTTGCATTAAACACGATACTTTGTCCGCCCACACAAATCGCAGCACTATTTAATCATTTTTAGGTATGGCTGCTTCATCTTTTTTCTTCTATCAAGACTGTATGAAGCACTAACACTAACAAACTAATTGTTTTCTAATTACCCTTTTGTTTACGTAGCAACTCATAAGCTGCCTTTATCATTTTATAATTTATCAACCGCGTCTCAGCTAATTAAACAATCCCCAGAATCTCATGGAGAAACATCGCTGTGCCGAAAATAAATCCCCGCAGTCACAATTTTGCCTTCCAAAACATTCACTCAAGTGGAGTCAATTATAGTTTTAATCACTGTAGTTTTTCTCTTCTAAGTCTTATATTAGCATGTTTTTTTCATTGTTCTATAAGAACTTCTCATGATTTATAATAAAATGTATTTAAGAAGCAATAAGGGAGCACATGCATGCGCCACTTTTTGTTCTGCTCCGGTTGGGGGACTGCTTGCTAATGCTATGCTGCTTACTAGTAACTACTGTATTTCCTACCCCGATAGTAAGACCTACCGGATTTTCAGGGGAGGCTTGAAATATAAGGCCTCCTCCGAAAATAAGACCTAACTAACACCCCCCCAAAAAAATCAATACTCACCCGGTCCGCGGCATCCCGATGGTCTCCGGCGGCGCTGCGGCAAACTGCAGCTTTGCTGGTGATGGGGCTTTGAATACCCCGCCTCCAGCAAAGCGAGTGCTACAATTGGCTAATTGAGCGACAGCAGCCAATCACAGCCGATGCACGATGAGCCAATCACAGCCACTCAGTGATATCATTCACTGAGTGGCTTTGATTGGCTCATCGAGCGAAGTTGCACAAATGCACAGTCAATCGGACAATTGTGCAATATGCTGCTCAATTTCGCTGAAAAAAGAACACAACTGGAACTCATTTCGCTTAGTTGACTGGTCCTGCGAGCGCAAAAAGTACAGTGATATGCACAAAAATGCCCACAAAAGCGCATGGATTTTTCTGTTTCCTGTTTGGTGATCCAATGGAAATAGGTTAACTGTTTTCCCCTGGCAATAGCCACTTATCACTTGTGATCAGCTCATTTTCAGAGAACCTGAAGGTGTTATAGAACAGATTGCCCCATAAAATTATATCTGCCATTAATCTCCAGTCAACATTTACAGCAGCAAACCACTGTGGCCATACACATTAGACATAGTCGCTAAACCAGCCAATATTGGTGGGTCTAGTTGATCATCTAATGTTCATAGGGTCTTCATGACTCTCCCCTTATGGCAGATGTTGACTAGTCATTTCAACTGCCTGATCCTTTTGTTCTTGCAGGGGCGCCAATGGCAATGGAGATTCAGGACATATGCCCTAGACCTGCAGTACAGCGCACCAAATCCTCCAGTGAGTGACAATATAGTCAATAACAGTGGTAGAGCAGTCACCACAGCACACCATCTGTGTCAGGACTGTGACCGCATGAAGGAAGGAGACGCTGCCGTGATCAAACACTAAGTGAGCATAATGTTTTTTCATTCCCATTTTATGTTCCAGGAACAATAAATGATAGAGCCTTGGACTCCTTGCTCTACCATTGTTATTGACTATGTTGGGCAGTCCAAAGGAGCATAGAATATAGCAGCTTTCTCATTAACATATAAAGAGGTTTACAAGTGGTGTGAGCTCTGAGTAGGGAGCCACGAGACAATGAGGACCCTTGAAGCGGGGCTCGAGGGCTTAAGTATCTTGGACAAAATATGAATCAATACCTCGTACCATACCTATTCCAAATGTTTATGTGTGCGGGTATGCATGGTGAGTGTTTTGGGCGTTTGTCGGTCACTGGCTTATGTCTGTTTTTCATTCTATGTCTAATCCACCCATCCATGAGTTGTTGGACGCCATCTCTTATTTGTTTGTCCTAACCGTCCATTGTTGGGTGGATGCCCGAGCCTTTCCTGTCCATTTTGTTAATTGGTAGGCGGACGTTAGGGCCTTTTTTTGTCTGTCTGTTCCTGCGTCTAGCCACCAGTATAGTAAGCTTACGAATCTGTGCTGGCTGCCCCTGTACTAAGTGATATCCAGGTTTCCATTGGCACTCCAGGAATGACATAACAGCACTATTGTTTTCAGGAGTACTGTGTGTAGCACTACTTTTTAAAGTAATTCTAGTTAAGATGCTATTAATTCTGAAGTATTGTATTGGGGGCCACTGTGCACACAGCAGGTACATTAATAGGGGTAGCAGGGTAGCAGCAGGTTGATGAACAATCTGGTAATATTAATCAGTCACCAGTAGTGGTAATGGCGTGGCAGCATTATTTGGTATAGTGGTAAGATTGGTCTTTGTATAGTGCGTTTTGTTCAGTAACAGTATGTAGATTACTGTATGGTGTAATATTTACTTCTGTTATAGGGACAACAATGTTATATGGCAAGTATAGATGTATAGAATTTTTTTTTCTGGTGAGGGGCTTCTGCCTTGGGGCTTGTGCCCCTGATTTTTTAAGAAAGAGGACCCCATGTCACTGACTGCAGACTTTATCTTTTTGTACCCCCTCTTTTTGGTACTTTATTTAGGGCCATCACAGGGCTCTTCAGTATACACGGATTCCGCGGAGCCGCTTTTTTCAGGACGATCGCCCCTTGTGTTACTGGTTAGGATAATACAGTTACTAGGGATACTTAGGGACAGTTTCATGAATCAGTTCCATCCCCGTTCTCCTCACCCTGAAGAAGAAGACTCCCACTAACAACCATCACTATACATGACAAATGGTGTTCAGAAATATGGACAGTTCTACAGGAGTGGTAAGACCATTCTGATTCATCACTATCTTTTATCATCACTGAATTTTATTGTACCGCAGTGAGTATTGCGACTTACATGGCTGTGGCATCTATTTAATTGAGGGCTCGTTCACACGAGTGTTGTTTTCACGCAGAATAGGTGTGTGAAAAAATTGTAGCTAACTGCACAAAAAATCGATTTCCAGTCCTGAGCTCAATTGGCAGTAAAATTGCCAGTTTGCACAGTCGGGAGGTGCTATGGGAACTCTTGTGCAGCTAGCACCAAAGATAGGTCAGGTCTTATCTTTTCTCTTGCAGCACAGACCTTAGATGCGAGCTTTGCACACGCAAAGTCAGCAAATAATCTATCGTATATGGCCGCCCTTATGCATGCTTCTGTTTTGGCTATATAATAGTAGATCCCTACTCTTCTGTATTAGAGATCAGATCTGCATTTTTCAAGCAGAGCAAGTTTTTAAAGTAGAAACAAAACATGCAAACTAAGGCTGGATTCACACGAACGTATATCGGCTTATCTGCAAGGGGGGGGGGGGAATGGAAGGGCCAGGAGCAGGAACTGAGCTCCCGCCCGCTCTTTGCCTCCTCTCCGCCCCTCTGCACTATTTGCAATGAAAGGAGGCGGGACAGGGGCGGGGCTAAGTTTCAGACTTAGCCCCACCCCACCTCTTCCCATTGCAAATAGTGCAGAGGGGCGGAGAGGAGGCAGAGAGAGGGCGGGAGCTCAGTTCCTGCTCCTGGCTCTTCCTCCCCCCCCTGCAGTTGAGGACACCGTATATCGGCTCAGCGTGAAAACCCAGCCAATATACGTTCGTGCAGCCCACAAGCACCAAGTGCCCCACGACTGACTGTCTCGCTTTCTTCAGCTTCTTTAGACGGGCCTCAAATACGCTCTCCTAAGTGCAACATATTTACGCAGTGAACAAGGTTGATTTGCGTGCGTGTCTATGCATACTATTGTAAGTTTTTGCGCATGCAGGGTGCAACATCCCCTCACCGTGATTTATAAGGCTATTTAGCCTATTAAGTCCAGGTGTGTTCTCTTTTTTTTCAAGGAATTGCGCTCCTCCCGTAGACTTCTATGGGGACCTCTGCTGTGCAACTATGCAGAAAGATAGAGCAGGTCCTATTTTTTGTGCGTGTACGAATTAAAAAAATATGAAAGAACCCTTTAACATTAATTGGTCGTATTCTCTGCGTATTGCATGCGTATATTTTATGAACGCGAAAACACACGCAAGCACATTTGTCTAAAAAAGCCCTGAAGCAGAACAAATGTACGGGATGAAAAAGGATGAAGGCGCAGTCTAGTGAAGGAAGTGGGTAAACGCAAATAAATAATCACATTAAAATAAGCAAGTCAGAACTGAGAGGTGGGTCCCAGCAGGAAACCCCCATCCCCTCATAATAATGCAGTTCTAACAGCTAACGGAAGGAGATGCACAGCGCGGAGCATTCTGTTAGCTGCGATCTTAATAACTTGTTCTTAAGTATTGATAATGGATAATTACTGACTAAATGCTTCAATGTAAATAACAAAAATAAGGGCTCGTCCGGGATTTGAACCCGGGACCTCTCGCACCCTAAGCGAGAATCATACCCCTAGACCAACGAGCCCACTGAGAGCCTCTGTTTCCAGATGTAGTTAGAATGCCACATCAGCACTAAAGCAGCGGTTATATCATGTTACATCCATCCATGCCCTGACGCGACTTCTTAACCCATCATAGCCTGATATATGAGTATGCACTCCATGGTACACCCCCCCCTCCTGAAATCTGGAGCACCAACTACGTAAAATGTCATTTACACATCTGGTTACAAATCTATATCTAGAAAGGTAAAGTGTTGCATGCTGTAGGAACACAGCACTGCGTGCCCGAACAGTTCCATCATAGGACGGAACTAAATAGTGCCGAACGGACCCCATTGACTCTAATGGGGTCCATTCAATTTCCCTCCAGCAGTCCAGCATTTTGCAAGAATTTACAGAATAAAGTAGCACAGCAAACCGAATAGAACCTCCAACGCTGATGTGAATGAGCCCTAAGTACACCAGCAGTTTTCTACTTTAACACATAGTTGGCGGGGTCCTGAGTGGGGACCCCTCCACCCTTTATATACATATGACCTAATAATGACTTTTGTACATCTAGTTATTTAGTTCAATGTTCCATATTTATCAAGGCTTGCCGGAGCTGTATGACTATTTTGCTCAGAGGACCCCCTGATAAGACGGAGCTCTTACAACAAACATAACATCAAAAAGATTAGAAAATCAAGACATGCTAATAGATGACAAATTAAGTTCTGAAATGATATTGGGGGGCATAAAGACACTTCATGCACTGTTATACACAAGAGTGCAGTTGTGTGTGCATGTGTTCTGTAGAGGACACATCTGGATGGAACGCCTCCTACTGTTATGCAGCTAGGTGAGACGGATTTCTAAGCCCCATCCTCACCGAGCTGCATAGTAAAAGAGGGTTTTAAGAAAAAAAAAGTATAGAATAGCTTGATAAAACCTATTGCAAAAATGTTTAGAATCACCTATACTGCACATTAAAAATATACTATACTATAATATAATATCTGATGCAGCACGGGGCAGTTCTGTTAGCTTTATAACGTAAGACTGTAGAGCACAAACAAAACTCTGTATAAATACCACATATAAGGGGGAGGGGGGCATGTAAGTACTTGACTTTTCCATTTTTATTTTTCTATCATTTGAAAGTTCTATCATTTAAAAACTCAAATTTTGCAATATTTTGTGAGCAAATATTGTCATGATCTCATGTGCCAATCTTATGTTATGCAGGTCTGCAGACAACATGACAGAGTCTGCAGCAAAATCCAATGCAAAGTAGGGCAGAGAAGTGATGACGTTTCTATTTCTGAAAGGGATATCAAACAAAAACGTTCACGGTGATATGGTGCAAACATTAGGCAACAAGTGCCCTTCATACTCCACAGTGAAAAATTAGGTTGCCAAATTTAAAATCGGCCACTTCAACACCAGTAATGAAGACCATTCTGGGAGGCCTTCAGTGGTGACCATTCCAGAAAGCATAGACACCATCCGTGACATGATTCTAGAGATGTGGCAAATTTCTACTATGATGAAATTTCCAGTGAGAGAGAGTTCCATAATTCACGATCATCTGATCATGAGAAAAATGTGTCTACCAAGTGGGTGCTAAAATGCTTGTCAGAAGAACAAGACAATTCCCCAGTGCAAGCCTCTAGGGGGAATTCTGCAGCATTTTCAACAGGATGCGAAAGCTTTCCTGTCTTGACTTATGATGATGGAAGAGACATAGAGCTTTATATGTTCCTCAGACAGAAGAGCAGTCAAAAGAATGGAGACACACTTGGTCCGCATGTCCAAAGAAGTTCAGAATGCAGAAGTCATCAAATAAGGTGACTTTTGTCTTCTAAGAAAAAGATGGCATACTGCTTGTGGACTACCTTCCAATTGTGTCTACTGTCATGGCTGTCTATTTCAAAACACTTCTTAATAAATTGAAGGAGGCACTGAAGTCTAAAAGATGTGGAAAGTTGACACAAGGTCTTGTGTTCTTGTACAGCAGTGCCTTGTCCGACACAGCGGCCATCAACTAGAGCAAACTTCCTTATTCACTGGATCTCGGACCCTTGGACATCATCTATTTTCTAATTTGAAGAAACATCTCAAGGGAACCAAATTTGCCTCCATTTCTGATGCAATTGCAGGGGCTGATGACGCCTGGTTTGCCGCCCAACCAAAGGAATTTTTTTTGGATGGGTTGCAGAAGTTGAAACACCGCAGTCAGAAGTGAATTCATTGCCATCCAAGGGAACTATGTAGAATAAATATGAGATTTTATTGATCTTATGTCAATTTTTTGAGGTCAAAGACAATGACTTATCAGCAACTTGTTGGACAACATCCCAAGTTCCATAGGGTACTATATAAAACAGCCAGACAAGTATTAACCAGATATCCTTATGGATAATCATCACAAACAAGTACTTGTTTGTTTTCATAGACAAGGTACAATAGTTTTCAAAATTACATACTTTGCTGCACTTATGTCACAATGCACTCCTTGAATGTGGTCACTGATTACTCAGAAGAGTCGGTGATCCGAGGATTATTCTGATTGCCAGATTGGAGTCATGACGGAATCCTTTCCCCTTAAATAGGGAAAATTGGCTTCTACCTTATTGTTTTTTTGCCTTCCTCAGAATCAGTATTGGGGGGTAATAGGCTGAACTGGATGGACATATGTGTTTTTTCAGCCTTACATACTATGTTACTATGTGTTCTACATGGTGAATGTTGCAAATCTGAAATAAAAACATGGCAAAATTTTTTTCTTTTTAGAAATTGCCCCCAAAAGAATTACTAAAAAAGTTATACCGTAGATTGTATGTACCCCCAAATAATACCATTAAAAATACAACTAAGCCTGCAAAAAGCAAGCCCCCATATGGCTATGTTGACAGAAAAATAAAAAAACATTGTGGCTATACGAATGCAATGATAAAAAAAACATAAAAAATAATTGGTTGGCAATTGGGGCTTAAAATGGGCCAGTCATTAAAGGGTTAAATGTCTTGGCTGATTGGTGCACATGTAAGTGGGTGTGTGAGTTTGGGAGTCTTGGGTCTATATTTATTTTGGGGTCTATGTGCTTGATTTATTTAGAGGGTTTGGAATGAGGTCTTGATTTATTTTTAGGGGTCTGTTTTGGGGTGAAAATTAATTTTGGAGGCAATATTAGTTAAGGGGGTCCGGTCTGAGATTAATACTGATTTTGGAGTCAGTATTTATTATGGGGGTTGATCTAGGGCTTGGTACCTCCCCTCCCCCATTCCACATTTTGTACTTATGTGGTTTAAGTGTTTTTTACACTCTGCCCCTAGACTTTATGCCTGAATCTGCCCCTGGCAGCTGTGGGTCATGGCAGTGGGCCAGCCAATCAGCAGAGCCTACAGAGGAGAAGAGAGAGAGAGTATGACTGGCTTTGGTGCATTTCCTCAGTTGATGTGCCTAACAGTACTAGACACCGGGTTGGACAGAAAGGGAGTATAAATCTGCCAGGCATTGGTGAAGGGAGTTAGCAGCAGGCAGCTTGAGGTTCCTGCACCCAAGTGCAGTAATGGATGAAGTTGTGAATAAGCCCTTACTCTGAGTAAACGCAAAAAGATTTCTCACTGGTATTTTTATGGCTCGAAAATAGAAAATGTTTCAATTTCATATAACTGTAATTTTCCCCTGATATCTACGGAAACTGTAATCCTGGTTGCCATGGCACTAAATTTATATACTGTATACAGAAAAGCACGCAACAAATGTCTGAAAGATATCTACTTAAGCGTATATGAATTCACAGTGGGCAAAGTGCTGAACCAGGCATCTAAGAGAACAATTTGCATAAGTTCAGCAGAAAAAATCCATTTCATGTAGGCATTGGGAACATGGCTATGAAAAAGTATTTGCCCCCTCTAAGTCTCTTCTATATTTGCATATTTTTCACACCAAAACGTCTCAGATCATCAAGTTGCTTTTAATCTGAAACAGAGAACATCCACGTAAAACAAAATACTGTTATGGAATGAAAAAAAAAAAATTGTTGAAGGAGAAAATGCTTTTCAACCCTGCCTGTCCCTAAGTAAAAAAGCAATTATACCCTTAGGGCACCTTCACAGGAGCCTATGTGCAAAAACACTCACCCCCGCACAATGTATTTTGCACATGAATGAAGCTTTTGAGGTAGATTTGCACGTCTGCACATACTACTGTACTTTTTGTGTATGCTGGACCAGTTCACACACGCACGTGATTTACATGGATTTAATGGCTATTTAAGCCTAGTAAGGTCCAAATATGTTCTTTTCCCCACATTTTGGATGGGGTCACACCCTTCCCTCTGTGTATTTGCTTACCTTCCATAGACTTATAGGAGACTTTTGCTGTGTAAAACGCAGAAAAATAGAGCAAGCCCTACATTTTACTGCACGTGCAAAATGCGCTTATGAGAACAAACCCATTAAAATCAATGGATTCTATTCTGTGGGTTTAGCGCATGCAGATTTTGTGTGCACAGATACCCACGCAAACAAGGCTGTGCTAAATTAACCAGTTAACCAAATGCAATTGACAATTGGGTTCAGTTTCACACCCAGGCATGATTTCTACCAGACCAGTTGATTCTAACTATCCCTTAAATATTTAAGATGCACATACAGATGCAAATCAAAATCATTGGAATCTACCAGTCTGGAGAGTGTTACAAAGGCATTACTAAGGCTCTGGGATTCCAACAACCACATTGAGATCCATTATCTACAAATGGAGAAAACGTGAAACGGTTGTGAAGCTTCCCAGAAGTCACAGACCTACCAATATTTCATCAAGAGCGCATCAACGACTCATTCAGTAAAAGAACCCAGATGACCATCTACAGAACTGCAGGTCTCACTAGCCTCAGTTAAGGTCAACCTACACAATTTCACAATAAAGACTCTTTCACACAAGCGTCGTTTTGACGCTGAGTAGGTGCATCAAACAATTGTACCTGAAAGAACTCATGGTTTCCTATGGGTTCTTTCAGATGAACTTTTTTTGACACGCTGAGAAAATCAAGAGCAATAGTCACCGAGCCGGACGGCAAAGGGGAACAGCACACTCACTAATAGCAGCCACGACGTGCTCGCTGTTTTAGTGTGCCTATCTGAGTGTTAAAACAGCGCTTGTTTGAAAGAGCCCTAAGAAAGACACTAGATAAAAATAACATCCATGGGAGAGCTGCAAGGCAAAAACCATTGCTGAGCAAAAAGAACACAAAGACTTCATTTGCCATAGAAAAAATCTAGATGACCCCTAAGATTTTTGGGATAATATTCTGTGGACTAATAAGTCAAACCTTTTGGAATACATGTGTCTTGTTACATCTGGTGCAAGGCTGACACAATAAGAACATCATGCCAACTGTCAAACATGGTGGTGGTAGTGTGATCATCTGGGACTGCTTTACTTCTGCAGGACTTGAACGACTTGTCATAAATGAGGAAGCCATGAATTCAACTGTATCAGAAAATCCTGACAGAGAATGTTCACCCGTCAGTTTGTGACCTAAAGCTTAAAGGGGTTGTCCCGAGGCAGCAAGTGGGTCTATACACTTCTGTATGGCCATATTAATGCACTTTGTAATGTACATTGTGCATTAATTATGAGCCATACAGAAGTTATCAAAAGTTTTATACTTACCTGCTCCGTTGCTGGCGTCCTCGTCTCCATGGTGCCGACTAATTTTCGCCCTCCGATGGCCAAATTAGCCGCGCTTGTGCAGTCCGGGTCTTCTTCTTTTCTGAATGGGGCTCCGTGTAGCTCCGTGTAGCTCCGCCCCGTCACGTGCCGATTCCAGCCAATCAGGAGGCTGGAATCGGCAATGGACCGCACAGAAGCCCTGCGGTCCATGAAGACAGAGGATCCCGGCGACCATCTTCAGCAGGTGAGTATGAAGACGCCGGACCGCCGGGATTCAGGTAAGCGCTGTGCGGGTGGTTTTTTTAACCCCTGCATCGGGGTTGTCTCGCGCCGAACGGGGGGGGGGGTTTAAAAAAAAAAAAAAAACCCGTTTCGGCGCGGGACAACCCCTTTAAGCTCAGCTGGGTGATACAGCAGAACAAAGATCACAAGTAAGTCCACCTCTGGCCAAGTCTAAGTCTTGACTTGAATCCCACTGAGCCAAGACCTAAAGGCCGCCTGCACACGGCAGAGCCGGATTCTGCATGCCCGGAGCGAAATCCGGCTCTGACCCTGGCCAGGCGACCCCGCTTACCAGTCATTCGTCTTCTTTATCTGTATTGCGGATGGTTCGCATGGTTCGCCGTCAGACATGCGCAGTACAGAATTTTTTTTTAAACTCCTGCTAGGCGATGACACACAATCTGCAACCTTTCCGCAATGTCAATTGAGGAAGGGCCGCGGGTCAGATGGCTGCCATTGACTTCAACGGAAGCTGTCGACACAGAATTCGCCCAAAAATAGAGCATGCTGTGACTTTTTTTTCTGCGAACGGAAAATCACAGTTTCTGTCCACTCATGTGAGCAGAAATACAGACGCTCTGTTGCCTTGAATTGGTGCTGAATGACGTGGATCGTCCGTGCGGGAGAAGATCACGGATTCCGCAATTCAAACCTGGTCGTCTGCAGGCAGCCTCAAACTAATATTTTCTTCTACGGTTTGCACAGAATATCTTACGTAAATAGTCCAAACACATGTACACATAAAACTGATTGATCATTTAGATAATCTAATTCATGGAATACATTGGCTCTGACTCAAAGCAGCCATAAAACATTTGTTTTATTCGTAAAGGAGTGAAGAGATACTTCCCTTTTTTTACTTTTTGCAAAAACATTTATGGTTTTAATCCTTTTCTATGTGTGCCAGTTTTGGGGCACCGGTACTCAAGAAGGACATATTACATCTTGAGAGGGCATAAAGGCCACAACTAAAGTATTAACTGAAATGGGCGGACTGCAATACCGAGAGAGGCTATCAAAATTGGGATTATTTAGTTTAGAAAAAAAATGTTTGAGGGGCGACTTAATAGCTACGTAAAAATATATCAGGGGTCAACACAGAGATCTCACCCATTACCTATTTATACCTAGGACTGTGACAAGGAAGTGCTCTAATAATTATGTATAGATATATTACAGGACAATAAAGAGATCTCTTTCATTATTGTTACCATGCGACGGTTGCTGGTCCTCCCGGGGCGGCAGTGTGCGGGGTCCCGTGGTCGGAGCGCGTCCCCCTGGCTTGTTGTCCAGTTGCTGGGGGCGCGGGTGCCTGGCCGGCGTAGTGCTGGTAGCGTGAGGCTGCGCGCGCGCGCCTGTGAGTGCAGCTGCCATGCACAAGCTCCCTTTTATTATGATCTGTTGGGAGTGGGCTGTCTCCCTCTCTCCGCCCCTGGGTGGAGGCTTTTGTTTAAAGGTCTGGCAGGGACTTGCAGTCACTGCCAGTTATTGGTTTCCATCAGTGTGCTAGCTAGTCTGCCTCTGTAGGTCTCCTTCCTCTATCAGCTTTTCTGTTACTGTTGCTACCATCTGCCACGTTTATCCATCTGCCTCGGTTCTGATTAGATTGTTCATGTTGGTTGCTTTTCATCTGCCTTTTCTGTCAGTATTCTACCCTTCCATCAGGTACGCCAGTGTCCCTTCTCGGTCCCTAGTGAGAGTAGGGACCGCCGCCCAGTTGCCCGCCTGGGGTTAGCCAGGAGTGGAGGCAAGCAGGCAGGGACAGGGCGTATCAAGGATAGTATACTGGCGTATCAAGGATAGTATACTGTAACATAATAACTGTCCCTTCAAAATTGCTCAGCAGGGTTTTTTTTGCTCTCCAATGGAGGCCATGAGTACCCTCGCAAGTCAGTTGCAAGATTTGGTGGTCGTAATCCAAGACCTGTCCGGTCGTATGGTGGCTCAGCAGCAGCGGGAGTTAGTGCATGTTTCTGCCGCCCCTTCTATTCCGGAGCCCAAGTGTCCTCTTCTTGAGGTGTTTTCAGGGGAGAGGAGCAAGTTTTTGTTTTTCAGCAGGCATGTAGATTGTTTTTTTGGATGCGGTCCCTCCGGCTCAGAATCCCAGAAAGTGGGATTGATTATGTTCTTACTTCCGGGTCCCCCTGAGACATGGGCCTACTCATTACCCGAGAGTTTGGCTTGCCTGCAGTCAGTTGACTTGTTTTTTCAGGAACTTGAAGGTATTTTTGATGAGCCGGACCGTGCGGGGTTGGCGGTATCTCATATCATGTCGCTACATCAGGGGAAGCAGTGGGTAGAGGACTATTACTCTAAATTTAGACGGTATGCAGGTAAAACCTCTTGGAACGATAGCGCCCCTAAAGACGTGTTTTCGTTGGGTCTTTCTGACGCTGTCAAAGATCTACTTATTTCTCATCTTGCCCTCGTGATACTCAATGCTGACAGGAGATCTAGAAAAGAGGAACGTCAGGCCCATAAAGCTACGGAATCCAGCAGACCTGCTCCCACTTCTCCCATGCCAACTTCTGGTGCTGAGCCTATGGAAGTGGACTAGCTAAGTCCCGAGGAATGGCGACGGTTCTGGATTACCCATTGTCTCTGCCTCTATTGTGGGAAAGCCGGACATCGTGTAGTGACCTGTCCTCAGAAGCATCTGCAACATCAGTCTAAACCGGCGGAAAACTTCAGATTCAAGGCGATGTTTGGGAGGATCGCCTAGGATCACAGGTACTCCCTAAATTGTTGGTGCCTTGTCAGATTGGCTTCCGGAATTTTACTCTGTCCAGTCAAGCTTTTATTGATTCGGGGACGGCCGCCAATTTGATTAATTTAAGTTTTGTCAGACCTCTGATGACTGAATTCTCAGCGTTAAAGGTTCCCACATGCTTTACTAGTATTGATTCTTCTCCTCTGTCTGCAGGTGTTGTACAATGGAGGACTCCCATGTTACAGCTCACTGTGGGCGTTCTTGGTAATGGAAAGGATATCCGTTGATGTAGTGCTTGGCATGCCCTGGTTGGCACTGCACAATCCCTGATTTGATTGGTCCACTGGGGAATTGTCACATTGGGGGTTGTCCTGTCATAGTCACTTAGCTACTATATCCTTGTGCTCAGCAGATACCATATTTATCCCGGAGTATTTGTCTGATTTTCATGACGTATTTTCCAAGAAACTGTCTGAGACTTTGCCTCCCCATAGGGAGTGGGACTGTGGTATTGATTTGATGCCCGACAGTCCGATCCCTAAGGGAGCCATTTTCAATTTGTCTGGGCGTGAGCATGAAGCCCTTAAGTCCTACATCTCAGAGTCTCTGGCCAAACGTCATATCAGGCCATCCAGGTCCGCTGCCGGGGCAGGTCTCTTCTTCATAGAGAAGAAGGATGGGACATTGTGTGCACTATCGGGCTTTGAATAAAATGTCAGTGAAAAACCAGTGCTCCTTGCCCCTGATTCCTGACTTATTAAATCAGGTGGTAGGGGCCCACTGGTTTTCCAAATTGGACTTAAGGAGGGCTTACAATTTAATTCACATCCGAGAGGGAGATAAGCGGAAGACCGCGTTCAACACCCCGTTAGGACATTTTGAATGTCTAGTTATGTCCTTCGGACTTTGTAATGCCCCCGCTGTGTTCCAGAGATTTATGAACGTGGTCTTCCACGACTTCTTGGGTGTATTTTTGGTCATATATCTCGACGACATTCTGGTGTACTCCCCAGACTGGGATTCACATGTGCGGCACCTGAGGCTGGTCCTGACCCGTTTGCGTGAGTACAACATTTTTGTCAAATTGGACGAATGCATTTTTGATACTAAACAAGTGTCTTTCCTTGGCTATGTGATTTCTCCCATGGAGATTCAAATGGAGTCTGATGCAGTAGCAGCAATCTCCCAATGGGTCAGGCCAGATAACCTGAAAGCTCTCCAGTGGTTTTTAGGTTTCGCAAATTTTTACCGTAAATTCATTAAGAATTATTCTGTTATTGCTCAACCCCTGACCGATCTTACCAAGAAGGGGGCCAACTTGGTAAGATGGCCGCCAAAGGCCCTAGATGCTTTCAGTCATCTCAAAAGGGCGTTGACTGCTGCCCCGGTGCTTGTACAGCCTGACGTGCGGCGACCGTTCTTTATTGAGGTCGATGCGTCTAAGGTGGGGGCGGGGGAGTCAGCGGGAGATCTGGGCATAACCCATGTGCATTCTTCTCGCGGAAGTTCAGTTAGGCGGAACGTAACGACGACGTGGGTAATCATGAGTTATTGGCGATTCAGTGGTCTATGGAAGGGTGGCTGCACATGAAGTTCATGCTTCAGTGTTGGTACGGCGTTTCCACCGTCTATTTTCGGATAAGCCGGGACATGATGACGGGTCGCGGAGGTCCCCCGTCAGAGGGGGGGTAATGTTACCATGCGACGGTTGCTGGTCCTCCCGAGGCGGTGGTGTGTGGGGTCCTGCGGTTGGTGCGCGTCCCCCCGGCTTGTTGTCTGGTTGCCGATAGCACGGGTGCCTGGTCGCCGTGGTGCTGGTGGCGCGCGCGCACCTGTGAGTGCAGCTGCCATGCACAAGATCCCTTTTATTACGATCTGTTGGGAGTGGGCTGTCTCCCTCTCTCCGCCCCTGGGAGGAGGCTTTTGTTTAACCCTTTCAAATCCACTGTCTGACGTCTGAAGACATTATGATTTAAGTTGTACAGCTTCGACGTTGGAAGATGTCCGTCGGGGTTCTCTTACTGTATATCGCCCGCCCCTCTGCTGTCAGAGCCTATCCAACGTGTCACCTCATGCAGTACTGGCTTTAGCCAGCATATAGCACTGTTGTATAATAGCAGAAAAAGAGTAAGCCCCCTAGGAAAACCAGGATACAAATTGGATTGGAAAGGGTTAAAGGTCTGGCAGGGACTTGCAATCACTGCCAGTTATTGGTTTCCATCAGTGTGCTAGCTAGTCTGCCTGTGCAGGTCTCCTGCCTCTATCAGCTTTTCTGCTATTGCTGCTACCATCTGCCAGGTTTTTCCATCTGCCTCGGTTCTGATTAGTTTGTTCGTGTTGGTTGCTTGCCATCTGCCTTTTCTGTCAGTATTCTACCCTTCCATCAGGTACGCCAGTGTCCCTTCTCGGTCCCTAGTGAGAGTAGGGCTGGCGTATCAAGGGTAGTATACCGTAACAATTATCTATTATACGCAGGACTGTGACTGTAACAAGGAGCGCCCTCTACGTCTAGAGGTAAAAAGGTTTCTAAAGTAAGAGCAGTGAGACTATGGAACTCTCTCATGAGGACGTGGTGATGGTGAATCAATAAGTGTATAAGAGCGGCCTTGAAGTCTATGTTGAGCGTTACAATATTACAAGTTAGATTCCCAATTCCTTTCTTGGAGTAAGGAAGGATTTTTTTTCCCCTTAAATGGGGAAAATTGGCCTCTATCTCGTTTTTTTTCTCCTTCCTCTCGATCAACATGTGGGGTAAGTGGACTACCACATCTAAGCCATTTCAATGAGTGCTATGAAAACAACACTTGGCTTGCTCCATAGGCTCCAACTGGGTGGCTGGTAATCATGGCAGCAGATTTCGATCTTGGCTATGAAAAACTGAGATTGTAATACCCTCACCATGCGGAGAGAGCAAAGTCCGCGTAGGAGTCTTATATAGGCTCCTGAGTTACATGTAAAACTGACATTGCGGACAGGTTGTGGGTTCCGTGCCATCGCCTAGCATGGTGCAGGAATAAAGTTAAAAAAAAAGAAATCTGTACTGTGCATGTCCGAGCCACCGGAGCAATCCGCAGTACAAATGAAGAGGAGAAAAGGCAGGTATGCATGGCCTCGGTCAGGGTCGGATTCCGCTGCAGACCCCACATGTGGAATCTGGCTCTGCCATGTGCAGCCAGCCTTAAAGGTAATGTGCCATCAGAAAATAGTATATTGTATAAATCTAATTATTAAACATATTTTTTAAGAATTTTTTTGATTTTTTGATTGTTACAGTTTATAGTCCAAAATAATCCCAAAATCCCTCAGTTTTCACACTAAGCATAATAGTGGTCTGACACTTCATTGTCTGTAGAAAAAAACATTTTCAGCAATCATTAGCATCACAAATTGGATTACAATGAAAGGACACATCTAGGGCTCAGTCACACAGGCGCCAATGCTCCCGTATTTCAGCAGGATATGCCGGTGCGGACGACTCTCCGCACCGGCCGGCAGATTGAACACATGGCCGGCAATGGAGCCGGTCATGCAGAGAGACGTCTGCACTCGGTGTGGCTGTCTTATCGTGCAGTAACATGGGCGCATCGGCGCCCGTGTGACTGAGCCCTTATACATACATAACTCTTCCAGGGCCAGGTCCTGATTATTGTGTCAATGACCCATGAGTTCAGCTCCAGCTCAAGCATGATGGCCATCTCCATGGTCATGTACAGAAAATAGAATTTAAAAAATCTCCAAATCAGGAAAAAAAAGAAAAAAATTCAAGAAAATAGAGAATATTTTACGAATTAGATTCAAAAAGTAAAAAGAATACAGTGGATACATTCCCTTTATGTTAAAGTTTTGTAATGTGCTGATCAAAGTCAAGACCAATAAACCCGACAGAGATGCTATGGAAATATCGGATGCAAGTGCTGTACTTCATGCATGTAAGCCTACTAATGTATTAGAATTAAAGTAGTTCTGCCAAGAATATTAGGCTAAAATTCCTTAACTATGTTTAAGATTATACCATTAACCATATTCATACAAAAAGTCCTAAAATATTGTTAAAGCAGCCTTATGGTCCAGGGATAAAATATATCATGGGACTAGAGAAGGGGTGTTATATTATGTCATGCTCTCCTCTATGGCCATACTGTCACGGAACTGCCGCTTCCTGGGGCTCCTCTGAGGTCTTCCAAGATGGCTGCAGAGCTCCTGTATCTACTTGATGCGCACTGTGCATTGGAATTCATACAATGCATGTATCTTTCGGATTGTTCAGCGCTACTATCATAAGTGACGCTGCCCCATCAGGATTCCATGTAACGTCTCTGACTACCAATGTACAGTGTGCATCGGGTAGTCAGAGAAGTGTCACATTCCTCTTGGAAGACTGCAAAGGGGCAACAGTAACCAAGGATCTGTGGCAGGACATCCATAAAGTAGGGCACCAGGAGGCATAGCTTCCCCCTCCAGACTCAATATATACAGTACCTTATGTGCTGTACAGGCAACTCCTGAATGTAGTATTAGTCAGAAGACAAATTTTCTCCTGGAACTGAAGGATTGCTTTAATGGATGCTTTACTGTAAAATACAATTGCAACCGGCAGGGAGAGGGGGAGGGGACGGGCCGCTTAGTTATTGTTTAAATTGGGTAAAGATCCTGTATCACGTTATGATGCCACCGTTCCCATACACTGTTATTATATACGGCGGAGTAATAAACACAGAGACTTGTGTATAGTATCTTGGGTCCTCAGGAAAGGTTGAGGCCCGGTAAAACTTTACTTGAATAAACTTGAAATAACAGGCAGTTACAGGTAGGCAGAAGCTCAGATGTTGGGGGAAAAACACAGGAACAATACGGCCCTATAGTCCACATTATCTATATGTCACCGGTCCTGGAAATTGGGTATACTCCGAGAAGGTAAAAGGTAGGGGTCTCTCCACATACACTCTGGCAGACAATTATTGAAGGAAGGCTTAGCCTAGATGCACCCCGCACAACATCCGCGTGGGTGTCACAATTACATACCCCTGTATGGGGATCCTAATGGCGGATGGCCACACAGGAAAAATGTAGTGTGAACGGGTACCTGTTTTCTAGGAAGTTGGGGGTTGTGTGCTCTCTCTCTCTGGTAGGGACTCACTCCTAGTACATCCATTCTCCAGATGCCGCGGGTAGTTGTTCCTCTTCCTCCAACCTCAGCAACATGGAAGCTAAAGGTGCTTCCATGTGGCTCTGTGTTAGCCCTCAGTAGCAGGTAAGATGGAACCCTACTCTAACACATTGAAGAAGACCACTTCCCGCTCTCAGACACTCAAATTTATAACCTCACTTGTACCACATGACACAGTAGGAAAGATACATTCAGCAGCAGAGCTGACAGGCAATCATTTTATGGGAGTTAACCCTTCAGACGCCGCAGCTGTGCAACACACATACAGAAAATTGACATGACAGCTTTGCACAGTGCATCCACATGAGACAGAACATATATGACATTTATGAAGGGGTACAGGATGTTGTTCTGGGAAACTACACAATGTTTCTAGCATTTAAAAAATACTTTTATGATAATTTAATTTCCAATTGCTTCCCTTTGTGCTGCTGAATGTGGACAGAATCGTTCCCTTCCACTTCTGGCAACTGACAATATAGTCCCCATGAGTCTTCTCAGCCATCGTACAGTGGAGGCTCTGCTCCTTCCCGCACAGGAGGGCTAGAAGCTATTTGTATTGGCTGCTCTGCACCAAGACCCAGCAGTGAGAAGAGTGCCTGACCATGTGTATCCATCAGCATTCACCTCTTTAGACAAAAGTGTAATTGTTCTCAGTGAGAGAAACCAAGTAATCTTGTAGATATGATACCTTTTAATGGCTAACAAAAATGCATGATGTTACAGCAAGCTTTCGGGGATATCTTCGTCAAGCTAATGAATGAAAGTAGTTTGGATGGCACATAATTATAACATACAGATTCATTGAGGAGGTGTATCTGTATGTTATAATTATGTGCCATCCAAACTACTTTCATTCATTAGCCTGACAAAGGGGGGAGATATCCGCAAAAGCTTGATGTAACATGTATTTTTGTTAGCCATTAAAGGGTATCATATCAACAAGATTACTTGGTTTCACTCACTGAGAACAATCACACTTTACTCTACTGGCAACACGGTACCAAACCTTTTTCATATTACCTCTTTAGACAGACATGCATACTGCTGTACACTCTGAACACCAGGTGGCATCACACTACAGGCATATTCATCATTGTGCTCCAAGCATGCTTGATGTGCATAAAACATGCTCTGGTTGTTCAGCATTGCCTCAAGCATCTCTGGAGCGCATGTTCGAGTCATTCATCATTACTGGGGCACACTTGGTTGGGCATGCTCGGAGTGTGTTTGCTATCCTCCATTTAAAAACAGGGTTAAAGGCAGATCACAAATATGGAGGCGCCCGGTGAAAACGCTATAGTCTATTTTATCTATTAACAGTTGTACAGCATTGAAATGGATGCAGAAACTGCAAAAATGCACCATATATATAAAACCATTACTATTTCTGATCATTATTTAGAAGCACCCAGAAGTTAGGTTAAGCCTCAATAATGTGTTTGATGTGGTAGGTACACTTAAAGGGAATGTGTCACGTACATTAAGGTATCCTCACTGAGGGCAGAAGAGTAATGACAGATATTCTGATTTCAGTGGTCAGTTACTCATGGGGTAAGTGCAGTGGTTTGCCATTCTTAGGGTAATGTGCAGTGGCTTGTAAGAACTTTTTCCTACAGCTTCCAGCACAGATGAGTCCAATTTATTTATGAGGTGCTTCCTGCCCCCCCAACTCGATTCACTGTTTTCTCAGTGTAATAGCTAAAATAGGTGAAATCAGCATGTCTGTCACTGCAGCCTCTGAGAAGCAGGCTACAGCCTAGGAGACAGCGAGGTATAGTTTGGGCCTTGTCATGGTGGCTCTACCATCTCCCACCTAGGGGGTAACCGGTGACACAGCCAAGGGCTGAGGACAGGTTAATAAATGGGGAACCAATACTGGATTACCTTAGTCCTGTTTTGTGTGATGTGAGACCACCATTTCTTCTGTCGCAGGGAATTCCTGGTTGGCGGAGTAAATCCACACACACGGGTACTTTTTAAGACACAGCCTCCGGAAACGGAAGGGTGACTGGTCGTTTTACTTGAAAAGAACTTTGTACAATTAGCGTCAGTTTCACAGCAGCTTGATAAGTTGTGTGACAGGGTGAACTCTTGGGTAAGAAGGAGAAACCACAGTCTTGGTTATCTGTAGGTCCTGTGCCCGGCAACACACTTTCCTGTCTCTCTCTCTACCAGTACACACTCACTGTTGAACGTAGACATGCTGCTGACTCCTGAGAGCAGTAGTCCCCAGCAGCCATCAAACTCTTCTTTTAGCCTCTTCCATTCTGGGCCACACAGAGCTGAAGGTGTCCGTGTGGTCCTCTTGCAGAACTCCGGAACTCCAGACTCCCCACTTAGAACTCTCTCTCATGCACCTTGCATCCACATATATATTAAAAGATCATGTGACAAACACATGGATACATTTTCCAGACAGTTAGCTCACATACTAGACAGTTAACGCTTTCAGTGATGCAGCTATGCAATACACATCAATGAAGCAACATAGAAGACACTGACATCAAATAGACAAATGCATGCATACAGTTATGGAGGGGCCACTACATAACTACTTTATGTTGCCCAATGTGAGTACAGCATAAAGGACAACTGTGTGTTAGATATATGTATTATCATCCTGCTATCATTCATTTTCATGTCAATGTTCAACAAAATATGTGTTGCTCACTTGATGTGTTCATCATTGCATCTGCTGGAGAATTAGCAGTTTGCTCTCCAGCAGGTTATATGATTCACTCAATGATGTCATGAGTTACTCAGAGAGTAACCCAAGAGTGTAATGATGAATGAGCCCTATGCAAGTGAATGTCATAGCACTTCACTGTATCAATTTTTACAGCATAAAAATGGCAAATATTGTTCATCTTTTATGATCTACGCAATGAATAGGATATTTAATGCTTGTTCATCTTTTATGATCTACGCAATGAATAGGATATTTAATGCTGATACAACTCTTAAATGTTCCCAAGAAAAACAGATTATTACCAGCTTTGAAAAATCTGGAAAATACTCTTTTGCAGGACTACACAAGAAATAATAGCTTGTAAATATAATGTCAAAGCTTTTTCCTGCTAAATACAATACATTAGAACTTATGAGCAATTCTAACCCGGGGTATGATTGATGGGATGTCCACTACTGCACCGCAATCCCGTCATTTTAATCAAGAACATTAGTAATATCATGAAAACTTCCCCTCTGCATGTCATTCTTGCTAAGTATTAAATGAATAAATCTAGGTAGATTCATTCTTTGGGATTTGACTCCTAAACGTTTGTGATAATCCATTTTCTCTTTCATTTGTACTTGACCTCCAATTGCTGTAGAAAAACATTCCAACGACGAGGGCAGAATGGCTGCAAAATAGGAGCATTTTTCCAAATAATTTATCTGACAATTGTGTCTTAACTGGGTCACTACAATACATCCACCAGCAGCAATTTCCCGTACATACGTGTACAGAGCATCAACAGTGTACCAAACAAAGTGGCGAAATATGATGGCTTCAGACCAAATAGTTCCTATGGGGTCAATGAAAAGAATGGAACCCTCAGGCTTATCCTATCACTATGAGTGGAGAAACGACCGATAGCCATAGGGTAATGCCACTAATCTGCCCTACAAGGACTACAGTGGGATGAGGATGGCAACAAGTGCCTGGGATGATGGCATGCACCTACAAATTAGCCATGAAAGGAAAAAATCCGAACAGTAAAACATCACAATGTTTCATGCAATGGAGCAGCTGTAGAGTTTTGCAACATAACATAACTGTAGTATGGCAATGGTAGGGGTGAAATTGACATTATTTAGATTGCAGTCATATGGTGGCCTTCAACAAGAAACTGTCCCTGATGTCAGCATTGCTTTGTCTGCTGTTTTGATATATGTATCATTTTGCACTTCAACTGTATCATCTCTTTTGTAAACATTTAGAAAACAACACATATTTGCCCTCTTTAGATACAGAAAAAAACAGAATGTATCACTGCAGCTATTTGTACTCTGCATCAGAATGCTGTCTAAACTGACACTTGCTGGTCATAAAACACATTCCTGCTTTCAATTCTGATTAGTGTTAACCCTTTAACGACGAATGAAATATTATGACCAGGAGATTCCGTCCTGTAATGCACTGATACGTTATCAGTCAAGTAACATCAGTCTGAACAGCATTAGCATTAACTCAGAACGGAGCCCTTGAGGTCAAAACCATCAGCAGGCTACGAAGTAATAAGGACAGCATTCCTTTAAAGTATATGCTGGGGCTTTGTGAATACAATAGAAGTGCAATGAAAGCTACAGTGTAACAAAAGGATGTACTTTGTATCAAATATCATTTTTGTGTCCTTCCTTACCTGAAAATTGGTAGCTATTGCTGAGATGTTCAGTCCCAGCCTGGTGTATCGGAATAGACTTGGTACCTCTGTAATGATCAAGGATTAAAGGAGGAGGACAGCAGTTTTCCCTTCACTGAGTGGTTACTAAGCAGCGTTTACAGAGGAGGAGGAACGAGACATATAACATACAGAACATCCACTGGAGTCCTGTGGCTTTATTTGTATGCAAGAGGGCTATCCATTGAGGAAGCCAAGTGCAAGTCCATATAGCTTATTAACATGTCTGTGCAATTCTGTCTGTCTAGCTTACATATCACTTGCTTATTTGCATCTGTTCTGTCTGTATCTCCTATGAGTTTCTGGTTTCTTTTGTTGTATATCTGGTAGATTGCTGCTCATAATGAAAAAGGAAATCATTGTCACTTATTGTTACGCTGCAACCCCTGTTATTATGAGCCATTATGGTAGCTTTCTAATCTTGCACAAAGCTGGGCATACAATTTAGGCTCTCTTCTCGCCATCAATGTTTCAAAGGTGTAAATTAGGAGCATTCGCCAATGTATACCTCCATCATATACAGATGTAGACATATGCATGAGGAGCTTTCCCAGCTCATAGGCAGAACATGTTCACAAAATATGGTAAAGGGGTCGCTACGACACAGTCCACCTCCCGATGATCAGGATCAGCCAACAGGTCTTGTAGTCGTTGGGGGGGGGGGGGGGGGGTCAGAGGCCTACCTGGATCTGGTGATGCGGAATCCTTCACGTGGAACCTGGGGTTCATGTCAATGTCATCAGACCAGTTTATTAACGGTTTCGCTGCTACTCTCTTTTCTCCTGCTTTGTATAACCCGTGTTCTTTACGGTTTTTATCCTCGTGAGAACAACCAGAATGCACATCCATAGTGAACTTTCAATAGAACTTTAATGTGATGCATGGATTCTCTCTGGATGCCAGGGTGGCACACTTGGTGGAGCTCGAGAGGTGGTCCCCACCTCGCTAGCGCCTCGGCCTTGGGGATGTACATGGGCTTTGATTGATCCATTCACGTTAGTGTGTAACACTGCGTGTAGATATGCATGTGAACAAGATGGCAGTATGCTCTATTTCACCACATATGATGCAGCATGAGCCCTATTTTTTTCTATGGGCAACATATGCAACACTGTACATACGCAATACCTTGTGTATAGGTGACGATACATATGCAACGCAGCCATGAGACAGAGTGGGGAATTAAAGAAAGAAAGACAAAAGCCACACTGCCTATAACAGCATGCATGAGATACGTGGCCATGCGCAGTGCACTCGCTGCCATACGCGGTCTCTATCGGCTCACACAGAGCGATAAAGCACTGTGTGACCCACGCAGCATTTTACGCAAATGGTCGTGTGAATGAGCCCTAAGGCTGTGTTCCCACTGGACGGAGATCTAGCAGAATATCCGCAGTGGAACCATTTTGCAAATCTCGTCCACTTAGTCTCGGGTTTGAAAATACATGCGGACAATGCCCTGTGTGAACCCAGCCTTGGTCTTCTCACAGTACATCAACTCTCTCCCGTTCTCTAACTGGTTTACTCGCTCTCAGCCCGGGACAGGCACTGCCCCACCTATATATATCACTGCCTTGTTACCAGGGCAACGGGGATTGTTGACGGGTTGCGCCAGCCATGGGTTGTCCCACCTAACGCTCAGTACTTAAACAGAACATTTCTTACATCAAAATCTTAAAGAGACAGTACATATGATATAATTAATGCTACAATGAAACCCTGGGGCGATGCGCCACCCTTTTACAACATAATGTGGGCAGAACCCAAGTCCAGGTGAGTGTTTGCTAACAGCTATTTCCCCCCGACTCCCATGTAAACATGCAATGCAAGCTTGGATCATTCTTTCTTGTTTTCAGTCGAGTTCCCTCAGTGAGGTCTACCCATCCAGGAAGAGTAAACACAGCACATCTTTTTATTCTGGGACCTCTTATGTTCCATGAGATAATTTTCTTGGTCTAAGCTTAGAGGCTGATACATTGCCCAATGAGAAAAGAAAGAGTCCGAAAAAAAGAAAGTAAAAAATGCAACAAAAACCTCAGACTCTGAATACCAACCCCATCCCCAGGACCTCCCACGGCAAATTAGCTTAAATAGTAGTCTAATCACCACCAGATAGACTCCTAACCCAAACATAACCCTACTCCCCACCCCCCAATTATCAAAGGGGTTTTCCAAGCAGTGCTGGCTGTTAGTGCCGGGATACACAATGGGACGCCAGTCTGCAATTACAAGCACATCTCCCATTGCTTGCAATGACATTGCGTACTTGGTGCGTGCCACCAATCGCCATGCACTATCTTGGCATGTATGCGCATGTAATACGGTATGTGCCAAGATAGAGCATGCTACAATCTTTCTTACATGTGTACTTCACGCAATATGTGTGACCAGCAACATGGGAGCGTATTCCGTGCACAAAACCAGCAAGCGTAAAATACTCTGTCACCACATTCCTGTGTAAAGGAGCCCTAAGGGCTCCTGTCCACGGGCGATAGTCCATAGCGTTACCCGTGATGATAATCTGGCCACGGGCAGCACAGTGAATGCTTTCCATAGTGTTGCTATTAGAGATGAGCGAACGTACTTGGTAAGGCCGATTTCGCAATTGAGCACCGCGATTTTCGAGTACTTCACTACTCGGGTGAAAAGATTCGGGGGGCGCCGTGGGTGAGTGGGGGGTTGCAGAGGGGAGTGGGGGGGAAAGGGAGAGAGAGAGAGAGCTCCCACCTGTTCCGCGCTGCTACACCCCGCTCCACCACGCCACGCCCAGCCCCCCGGCGACCCCCGAATCTTTTCACCCGAGTAGTGAAGTACTCGAAAATCGCGGTGCTCAATTGCGAAATCGGCCTTACCGAGTACGTTCGCTCATCTCTAGTTGCTATGAAAAGCAAACCCTCGCTGACCACGAGCGGAAAATCATAGCGATTCTCCGCCTGCGGGATATAAATCGCGGCATGCCGTGATTTGCCGTGATTCTCTTCAGCTTACCGCAGAGACCTGACAGCTCTCCCCCCCTGCTTCCCCGCGGCTGAATATCGCTAGCGATATTCCGTCACAGCCGTGGACAGGAGGCCTAAAGAAGAAGAACTGGTCAGATTAAACAAATAAATATGATTACATTTCACCACAATCGTACTATTATCTACTCTTTAACACATTTATAGATCCTGCTTTTGGCCTCATTGGTTTTCTGAAGAAAGAAAATTAATAGATTTTCCAACTTGCTTTCAACGTAGCAAGAAAACTCATCACATACTGAAGATTGTGTGATCTAAGCACTTTATTAACCTCCACAAATTGAGCTCTTTCTTTTTGTGTTTCATATGCAAAAAACATTATATTGCTAGCATTAAAGTCAAGTGTAGCCAACTCACAGGACTGTCTCAACACCAAATCTCTAACTCTAGATGGCACCCACTTGACCTATATTGTTCTAGGCTGGGTCGCTGCTGTCAGGTTTGTGATATTTTGTGCTCCTGGGCAGGGGCGTAACTATAGGGGGTGCAGGAGATGCGGTTGCACCTGCGCCCAGGAGCCTTAGGGGGCTTCTGCATATTGGGAGCCCAGTACTATGAAAAAAGCATTATAGTTGGGGGCCCTGTTTTGCATCGGGGCTCAGAAGCTTCAAGTTATGCCTCTGCTCCTGGGTCTTGTGGTACTATGTACTTCCAGAAGCACATTGCTGCAGGTGGGGGCTGATTTGGGTTACTGTTGTGTGGATTGTTCCAGCCTGCTATCATTTGGGTGTCTGTGTACATAAATACAGCAAAACACTATGGTCAGCAGCACAAGGTCTCTCTTTATACTTATACAGATGTGCTCTTGGGAAATTGATTTCTTTTCTCAAAAGGCGGCTCCACATGGGCACGTTTGTGCGTGCCATATGCAGAGATAACTACCCATTGTTTTCATTGGGTTTGTACACATCTCTGTATTTTAAACGCAAAAAAACTACTCCATTTTTGTGTGTACTTGCGCACTATAGGTCCTTATGGAAGTCAATGGGAGGTGCACAAATAAGCGTGCATTATGCATGGGAAAGCATGAATTCCTACACAATTCAGCTGGAAAAAGAACACATTAGATGATTTAGTCATTTAAATCGGGGCGTGGTTGTGTCCAGTATGCAAAAGAACATGCCTTGTGTGAGGAAAAAGTGCAGTAGAACACACATTATAAAATTGCTCTAGGAAGACTCTGGGTTATATAGATGTAGTGGCCCAGAACAATAGGGCCATAACTGTATGCATGCATTTGTCTATGTAATGTCAGTGTCTTCTGTGTTGCATGAATGATGTGAATTGCATAACTGTAGCACTGAAAGGGTTAACTACTTGGTATGTGAGATGACTGTCTGGAAAATGTCTCCATTTGTTCGTCATGTGACCGTGTAATATATATGTGAATGGGTGTGCAAGAGGAATTCTTGGTCTAGAGTGTTCTGCCCTGGGTTTGCAAGAGGAGAGTGTGTTCTAGGGAGACCTTCAGCCTGTGTGTCCCAGAATAGAAGAGGCTAAAAGAAATACCCCGCCTGCCCTGGACCTGCTGTACCGAGGAGATATGAAAGGACTTCTTCCGTAGGAAGAGAGAGAGAGAGAGAGAAAGTGAGGAACCACCAGGCAGCGTACCTGTTTTTACCAAATGTGAGTGTTGACCGGTAGAGTGTTGGACGAGAGAAGAGAGCGTGTTGCCGGGATCAAGCTCTGCAAATAACAAAACTGTGATTTCTCCAGTCCACTAGTGAGTCCTCCCTGTCACACCACTTTGACGTTTTTGCTGCTGGCGTGTACTTGGAAGTTGTACTCAAGTTACCTCAAGTAAAGCGACCAGTCGGTCATCCGCTTTCGGAGCCAGTGTCTTAAAAGAAGCCCGTCTATGTGTGGATTTACTCTGACAAGTAGGAATTCCCCCACGGAGGCCGTGCGAGGGTGAGTTTACTCCGCCATCCAGGAATTCCCCTGCTGCAGAAGAAACGGTGGCGTCACGCATGACACAAAACAGGACTAAGGTAATCCAGAACTGGGTTCCCCGATTATAATTAACCTGCCCTCGGCCCTTGGACATGTCACCAGTTACCCACTGGTTGGGAGATGGTAGAGCCCCTGTGACAAGGCCCCAAGCTCTACCCCGCTAATATATAGCCACCCCGACATGTTTCGCCTTGCGGTGTTCTCAAGGGGAACAAAAACCAGGGCTATAGCCCTGAGGATGTCGCAAGGCAAAAAACATACAGACACTCGTGGTAAAAAGACTTGTTCATGGTGCAAATACATTGTCTTGATACGCCCATGTAAAGCCACTCAAAGTCCCAACTTGGGGTGAGAGCCAACAGAAGCATTACATTGCTCAATAGCTTTGACTATATGTCCAAGACTTGGAGAAATATCTGAGGAGCTACAACTCACAGCTGTATCTGCTCCAACTCTGTATGAAAAATAAAGAGTGATCAGGCAAAGATGCATTATCCATAACCAAATAGTTCTTCACTTCTTTAACTCCTTAATGATGCGGCCCTTTTTCTCCATTTTTTGTTTTCCTTTAAATCCCTAAAATTCTGAGGTGAGTTCGGGAACTTCTCCTGTGCGCGTTGCCATATGCACGCCACATCACCAGCTTCTTAGCTATGTTTAAGCAGTCCTGCTGAGACTTGTCATCCTTCTTGTGTGGCCTACTCAAGACAGTAGTTGGATGCTGTACCATTACTTTACCATCTGCTTAACATTGGCCCATTAATTGTTACATCACCAGTCTGTTCATTGGCCTAGCATTAACCCATCACTATCATGCCTGCCGGCTTAAAGGCCCATTTAGACACATCGATTACTACTCAAAAGATGTTGCTCAAGCGACTTTTGAGCAATAATCGTTGTGTCATTTACAACGCAAAATGATCGCTCAAGATGAGCGATCACCTTACGCTGCCGGCTGAGGATGCAGAAGACAAGCGGGTTGTCCCTGCTTGTCTTCTGAGAAGTCACGGGCGGAGGAAGTCCCAATGGGTTGTGTACAGTGTCACGGGAGAGGACCCCTTTAAAATATAACCTTTATTAAATACAATTTAAAAACTTTAAATATGTTTTTTAGGACCAGTAGCAAAAGACAAACAAACATATATCACGTGCACATGAACTAGCGGTAGGCTATGTTCTATCTTGAGCACCTACAATAAAGATGCTGACAATAGCCTACAGAACTCTCCCTTTGCACCTATGTAATAATGACTGCGGTGCCAGTGTGAACTTCTTCCTGGCAGCGTAAAAGAGGTGATCAATACATATGTCTCCACCTCTCTAAAAATGCAAAATTGTGAGTAACCACCCTGCCGGGTAAAAAACGGCAATGTGGGAGGATATTACTCAGCAATCGTATATAGAGACTGCACGACTCATCATAGGTGTGAGGTGTTGCAATGCTTAAATAGGGGCATTGGAGGTCTGGTAGATAACCCCCTTTGTTTAGGAATATTCAGGACTAGGTATACTGACAAAAGTGTGGGGTCAGCATATAACATGACCTAAAGCGGTTTAACCCCTAGTCTGAGAAGCCAACTCCAAATGGAGATAAGGAAAAGATTTGAGTGGCAAATCGAATTTCTGGTTCAAACTCAACATGGATGATGGGTTCAGTGAGTTGGACCAGCAAGTTGGTTTGCTAAAGGGTTCAGCTTTGGTTACAAAATTTAATTCATATTCAGATCTCCGTTAAGTTCATGGTTCTACGTGTTTCGTCACAAGGGTGACTCATCAGGAACCCATGAAAAAATAGAACCTTTGGAAATCTGCTGGGTATGGAGAACAGAGCTGGACCACTATGTTCTTCATACCCAGCCTGTCATCAGGGAGCAAGATACAGCTGAAACAATAGTATTAGCTGTATCCCGCTGTGAATCCCTAATAAGGCTGATCTTGTCTTTCAGCATGCTGAAAGATGATGATGAGCGACGGCTTAACGAAAGCTGCATGATGTAAGTGCAGTTACACACAATGATTATCACTCAAAAGATGGCTTTTGAGCGAATTTTGAGCGATAATCGTTATATCTAAATGGGCCTTAACACCGGCCCGTTGTTGCATTCATTACTGGATTAACATTGG